>NW_009927652.1:0-7587 GCF_000696875.1 Nestor notabilis | reverse complement strand
CCAACCCTACCTATTCTATGATTCTATGATCCTGTAATTAACCATTTTAGCTTCCGCCACATGAGAACAAAAATCTTCGTGACTTCTGGCTGAGATGACAATTATTTCTTTGGAAGCTTAGTGTTTGGGTAATACTACCACCCTCACTTCCTGCACCTTTTGGCCTAGGAGCAAGACATCAACTTTCAGAGCACCTAACAGTGTAGACATAAGGGCTGTTACGCACATCCGCAGTTGTAGTAACTTGTGTAACCGGAAGATTTACTACAAAACTTTGTGATATATGTGACAGTTGTCCTCAAAATGTTTGAAATGTTACAGGTACTCTAACCATTAAATGGTGCCATAAAACAAAGTAAAAATAGTCAATAAAGCACCTAAGATATACTCTTAACTTAGCCATGTGAATAACAGATTACTTCACTGGTCACACTCAAGACATTTTTGCAATAAAACATGAGTTCTTTTGCAAAGATATATATTGCACCTCCAACTATCTGTGTGATCACTTACTACTAAACCACATTTTTTACATTCTAGTAATTACTATTTCAAGGAATATTACTATAATTCTCTACTTTTTCATTTCTTTGTAAAATATATTGGAAAATCCAAAATAATATTTATTGTAGAGGAAAGCTTATAGATCAGAGGAAATATTTCATATAAACTTTTCTGAAGTTTATTTTGTAACGTTTGTTTACTTTTTCATCTAAGAAATAATTCTCTAAATGTTTTATCTTTTTTTTCAACAAATGTTATCATTTTATAATTGCTCATGTATGCTTCAGTTTAATATAAGATAATGGCAGAAACATTACAATGTATTTAATCCTGTTGGAATACTAGTATTTTGGCATTTTTCCTCAACCCCTGCATTGATGAGGAAACAATAGAAAATAATGAAATCTGAAAAAAGTTCCTAGAACTGGAAAAGCTGAAGGAAGAAAACATGGATTAAGAAATAGTAAAGCACTAAATTTTGAATCAGTTAAACAGTAAAAGACATATATTTGTAGGACCAGAGTCCCTTCTGTAAAATCTAGGTCAAATACAACTTGCTGTCACTGTTTCTTGAGACCATTATGGCTGCACTATGTTCTGAATGTAACGTTACAGCCTGAGAAAGATAGGTTTGCACAATCAGAAGCACAGGTTTCTCTTGGGCTGTAGTGTCTATACAGTGTGATAACACTGTTATGCAATGTTATGCAGATCAAACTCAGGAAAAGATTAGTACAAGTAATATGAGTGTCTCTGTTTGGATCAAAATGAAATATTTTGCTTATAGTTTTCCAATAATGAAATTTTGGGAAACTGTATCTTTAGATGAAATTACTGTTTTGATTTTAATTGGAAATCACTGATCACTTTCAACTGCAAAGTTAGTTAACAGGATGATTATTGTGCTGTTGACATTAATTATTTTTAAGACCCAGATTTTATACACCTAATCACATTGAACAGCTTTTTTTTTTCCAAAAGTACTCTTATGAGTGTTTACACAAGAATCCTACTCACTGTGAGAAAGGTGTAAGTCAGGAAATCAGAATCTAAATTACTATGATACATTCCGTAATTTAATAGTGAATTACTATCTCCGTATTTATTTCTATATGTTACTTTAATCCTCTGATATCTTCAGTGTATGCTTTTTATTGACTTGGACAACATTTATTACAAGAGACAATCTTGTTCATCATCTTTGTCTCTTAGTGCTTGAATTTACTTAGTCAGATACAGCTGTCTTCATTTAAGCTCATACTTAAGACATCATTTACACTCAGAGTGGATCAGGGGTTTCTTAGTATTATCCTAACAATTGCTGTTTCTTTCCGTTCACTATATAGATTCACTATATAGTCTAGTATGTCTACATGTTCATGTGTGTGTGTTGGTGCTTAGATTTTAAAACTCTTTTATGAAAGGAGGAAAAAAAACCAAAACCAACAAACTCCCAGATGTCTAAAGATTATCTGCAAAAATGTTGCAGTTTGGTCTTCACAGATCAACCACTGCCTGATATGAACAATTTTGTCCTCTAAAGAGAAAGATTTAATTTTTTCACTGGCTGCCAATATGAACTATTTAGAATCATCTCAAAATGTTGTGGCTTCAACAAAGGAAAATGGAAAACAAAACTAAATCACTTCAGTCTCCATTAGACTTGGCATTTGGGGATATGTCTTTTCTGCAACACACCAGATTCTGTGTGACTTCTTCCATAACTGTTTAATTTGTCACAGTTTATCTACTCCAAACTGTAATGTGCTGAGAAAGATCACAAAGGAGTACAACTAAAGTGTTGCTTGACAAATTTACTAGATTTGCATTTCTTATTATTTAATGTGCACAAGATCATGTAGACTTCCACAGATTATTTTAATATTTCAAACTCTTTGTGGTTTATCTCTAAGGTTGTTTAAAAATTCTAGAACTTGGAACTCTGGTTAGCTGTGACTGTTCAACTGGAATCACAATGTATCATCTGTTTCTGGTGTTCATGCCATATACTGTGATTCATGATCGCTTCTATGTGTATTTTTACTATATAATTTTTCATGTACATGACATTTGAAGTTGCCTTCCTACTAAACATGTTTACCAGAGAATTTCAACTCTTTAAACATTCATTTAAATTGAAGCTGTAGTATTAAGGATGTTAATGAAATATACTTGCTGTTCTGATAGAGACACAAGCCACGACCCTATGCCAAAACATAAGATATAATTAAAAAATCTCCTCAGTGGCCAAATACATCTCATAAGCAAAATAGGATTTTTTTCAAACACTGTCTATAGTATTCTTTGTAGCCAAACATTGATCACATTTTACAATAGATGCAAGAAGTATTTCTACCTGTTCTAATGATAATGTGATAATGTGTTCAAATGCTTGTCATCTCTCAGCTATCAAATAGGCTTGTTTCATCCAGTGATGACATGAAATGCCTGATTTATTGTATTTAACTCAGTAAAAACATGATTTTAAAGAAAATTTGCTATGCAAGTGACCTTAGGATTCTCTATGGAAAACACTGGTGTTTTTTTGTTTTCATGGAGGACAGAAAATCCTGCTAATTATGGCATAGCCTACCTCAAGACCAGTAAATTATCTTTCTATTTTCATTTCCTTTCATCTTTACATGTTTTTATTTTAAAAGAAAACCTGCAAAAGCTATTGATGTTTTAAGTCTTTCAGCACCACAGTTTAGCAATTTTTACTTTGTTAATATTGAAGATACGGCAGAATGTAGATAATTGGTAGTTGTTATATGTGGTTATTACTGTTAATTCCAAGCAATTATTTCAATTGCTGAGCTACTTTACTTTGTTGTGTGTTCTACATAAATGTTAACATTTTTCAAACACAATGGTTGCTTTGTTAATTTTATTTACAGCTCTTTTTGCCAATTTTCTCAGGTTGATTTAGTGAGCACCTTTGAAATGTTTTGATGTTTTTTACTTCAGTGAATTTGGAAAACTGCCAGCTTTTTAATGCTGAGACTGAAGCTTTAAATATTATACATGTAAGGCCCCACTCACTGAAAAGGAAAAAAAAAAAAAGAAAGAAAAAAATTTGAATTATGAAAACAGTTTTGAAGCCCTGAAAAAACTCTATTCATAATATTCTTACACAGTTTAACCCATACAAGACTTTAAAAGCACTTAGTTCTACATTGGATGTACTGTAGGTACATCCAACTACCTACTGTAGGTAGGTATCTTGACATTTGCTCATAACACTGACTATATTTTTAATATTTTTCCAAAAAGTTTGTAACATGATTTAAGAGTTTGATCTATGTAGTAGGAAAGGGGGAGAGAAAAGAACCTTACTCTCAGCCCTTACACAGCTACAGAAGGACTTACACTACAGCAATCTGTGTTTCAGAATCTCTCTGTAAGGTTTAAACACAAATATGAAAGTAAATTATTTCGTCTATGTCCGATACATTTCTTCACTCCTTTAACTTTTCAGGTTAATGTCAGACTTTATCTGGTCTGTAAACAATTCAAGTTCATTATAACCAGAACAATCTTCTTTATTTCATTTCACCACTGTTGCCCCGAAACAATAATTACTTATGGTGTACTGCCTTAGACCCTAATCTCTTTTTTCCTTCAAAAACATAATCTTTTTTTTTTTTTTATCTAAAAACTTGCCTACTCACAGATAGCCAAAGCAATCTTCACCGCCATTCACAATTTAAGGACTAAATTCACTGGATTGTAGATATCTCAGGCACTACTCACCTTACATAGGGTTGTATATCCATGCTAGTTACCCTATATTCCCATTTTGGTCCGTGATAAATAAACTTTAAGTAGAAATAAATTAGATTAATCTGATCAATTAACAAGAAATTAAGATTAATCTGATCCATTAACACTTACTAAACGATGCTAAGAATTATGATGCAGATTTTTTTATTTCTTTCCATTTACTAAAAGGTTCTACCTGAGTTTTTTAAATCTTAATTGGATGAGATAATTACTGGTATTCCTTCTCAGTTTATCATTTTCTGTCTAGTTCTCACATCCTTCCTCTGCACTGTATATAAAGCTAGTGAAACTTTTTAAAGAGGAAACAAATTTATCATTGAATATATTGGATTCAAAATATTTTAAAGGGAAGATTCTGGGTCTAAGTCATTGTGTCTGCCCAAATTGATAGAAAACCAGCAGAATTAACCTGTGGATTGTGTATTCATTCTGAACAAACACATGAATGCATATATGTAGCCCAAAAAAGGGACTTTACTGTAAGTTTTCCTGTCTCTTTCTTTAACTTAATAAGCATGTAACTATTTCCACAAAAGAGAACTTGCAAAAAATGAATGCAAATTCAATGATAATAGGAAAATTTCACTTAGCTAAAGGAGATAAATGACTGGGATATTCTCCAGATTCCTCTGTTCAAATCAAGTGCTTAACAGAATAGTAGCTTCATTAGAGCAAAAGAACACAGACTTTAATTATTTTATATTGATTTGTTTTTCAGGAAATTCTAAGCCTTGTTGCAGCAAAATGAAATCTCAGGACCATTTTTTCTCACCTTATAAAACTCTTGGGGTTTTTCCTTAACCAGACACCTTTTGGGAGTCTTAATTGCTGTTAGCAAGTGAGTCAGTGTCCAAAAGACAGTCACAGAACTTATTGAAGTTAATGAGTTTGTCAAACACAGTTTCAGGCTGAATAAAAGGAACAATTAAATCTTTCTATGTAACAAAGATAGCTGGCAGCAATGGAATAATCATCCAAGGCAAACAGCAGATCAGAGTTAGTTTGAATACATGCTTTGGACATATGAATAGATTAATTTATATCAGTTCTAGCTGTGCTGATTTTTAACATAATTGAGAACATGTGACAAATATGAAAAGTTGTCACCACTCCTAGGAAAATGGGAGTTAAACATCCTGGTTTTAAAAGCTCATTTCTTAGGGAATAGTCAGCATACATCTCAAACTTCTCAACGCACTGCCTGTTTAGTTTTATGTAGTTGACATAGAATCATAGAATCACAGAATCAACCAGCTTGGTAAAGACCTTTAAGATCATCAAGTCCAACCGCTCCCCAGAACTGCCAAGGCCACCACTAAATTATGTACTGAGGGCCTCGTTCACATGGTGTGTGAACCCTTCCAGGGACTGTGACTCCACTACTGCCCTAGGTTGCCTGTTCAATGCCTGAGTACCATTTGGAGAAAGATTTGTTTCTAATCTCCATCTAAACCTCCCCTGGTGCAGCTTGAGGCCATTTCCTCTTCTCCCATCCCTTGTTCCTTGGGAGAAGAAAATGACCCTACCTTATTACAGCCTCGTGTCAGACAGTAGAGAGTGATAAGGTCCCCCCTGAGCCTTCTCTTCTCCAGACTAAACCCCCCCAGGTCCCACAGCCATTCCTCATCACATTTGTGCTCCAGGCCCTGCACCAGCTCCGTTGTCCTTCTCTGGACAAGCTCCAGCACCTCAGTGTCTCTTTTGTAGGGAGGGGCCCAGAACTGAACACAGGATTTGAGGTGCGGCCTCACCAATGCCCAGTTCAGGGGGACAATCTGGCCCTGCTGCCACACTCGTGCTGATACAGGCCAGGATGCTGGTGGCTTTTTGGTTTTTTCTTCTTGGCTGCCTGGGCACAAGCTGCTCATGTTCAGCTCCATCAATCAGCACCTCCAGGTCCTTTCCCATAAGCAGTTTCCAGCTGCTTTTCCCCAAGCCTGGAGCATTGCGGGGAGTTGTTGTGACCGAAGTGCAGGACTCAGCACTTTACCTTGTTGAACCTCCTCCCACTGACCACAGCCCATGGATCCAGCTAGTCCAGATACCTCTGCAGAGCTTCCCACCCTCCAGCAGATCAACACTTCCACCTGACTTGGTGTCTACATAATCTGTGTCACTTTAAATGCTCTAAATAATGCCTCTCTCTATACCTATGAGAATGATTGAGTGTGATACTTGCCAGTTTAAAGTAGAGGCATTAGGATGGCAAAAAAAAAAAAAAAAATGGGGTTTAGATGCAGGAAGCTGGGAAAGACCTGAAGAAGTATCTGTCAATGTCAGTGTTCGGAGGTGCAAAACTCTTTGGGTAAACAGTTCTCTGCCTCTCAGATTGTAGAAGAAAGAAACTGTGTCCTCTTTTATTTCAGTTGCAGTTAGGAAAAGAGTAACTGCCTTCATATTCCTGTTGCAAATAAACAAGCCTATGTATGCAAAGAACACATCTTTGGAACCAATTCATCCTCTTAGCAGAAGCAATCCTTTCTGCCTGAATATTAGCCAGATATTCAGACCAGCCGGGTGATCTATCTATAAAGCCGCAGCCAACATTATCTTCCTTGCCTGCTGACTTTTACTACTCACTCTTCTCTCCAAATCCCCTTACTAGCAAACTTTTACTACTCTACTAAGTTTAATTTTCCTAGACTGTTGCTTTCCAGGTTCTGCACTACTGCCTGCATAGACTTTAATAAACTCACAAAAGTAAGAAAGCATTTCTCATTTGAGTGAAGCTTGAAGAGTCTTGCCAGGAGAGAACAGTGGGTTTTTTAATACAGCCAGTTTTGTTGTTATGCATTGAGTACTCTATCCTGACCAGTTTTCATTAGTAGATCTACCTCTCTGGACAGACAGTGCTGAGTCTTGCTGCAGCCTGAAATCAGAGCAGACACAAATATTCATTTAACTTACATAGAGTCATAGAATCATACAATCACAGAATCGTACAATCATACAATCATAAAATGGTTAGGGTTGGAAAGGACCTGAAGATCATCTAGTTCCAATCCCCCTGCCATGAGCAGGAACACCTCGCACTAAGGCTCTGTCCAACCTGGCCTTGAACACAGCCAGGGATGGAGCATTCACAACTTCCTAGGGCAACCTGTTCCAGTGCCTCACCACCCTCACTGTAAAGAACTTCTTCCTTATATCTAACCTAAAGTTCCCCTCTTTAAGTTTGAACCTGTTACCCCTCGTCCTACGACTACAGTCCCTAATGAAGAGTCCCTCCCCAGCATCCTTATAGGCCCCCTTCTGATGCTGGAAGGCTGCTTATCATCCTCGTGGCCCTCCTCTCGACTT
>NW_009927651.1:0-24150 GCF_000696875.1 Nestor notabilis | reverse complement strand
GATACATTAAAAGGGGAAACAGTTTCTTTATTATCATCTCATGAAGATTATACAGTGACTGGAAAAAACTCTGTTAAAAATGGAGACGGATGAAGTCCAGTAAGGGCAACAGCTGCTTTCACAGAACGTGAGATTACAGTAGCCTTGCTATAATCCCTGCTTTTATAGACACAAGGGAACATATTTTTCTTTCTCAGCAGAAGGTGAGAAGGCCATGTTTACTAAGGCTGGGTGCAAGAGTGATCATCCTTTCCAAGGAAGCATGCAGGAGTCAAGTAAATTTGCCAAATATGCTCAAATTACAGCTGCCATGTGTCTATGAGGGAACAGATGAAAACTGTTAAAGGTGGGTCTTGTACATATGTACGTGACTGACAAAAACTAACTTTCTTAGTAAAAATGCTTTATGACTAAGAAAGAATTGCCAGTATTTTTTCATAATAGAATATTGTTGTCTGGGAAAGGAATCCATGATAGTAGTAGAATATTCCTGTATATCAAATTCCATTTTAGTATGAATTAAAATGATTAATTAAATTAACTCATAATGTAATTCCTTTCATTCTTTTGAATTTTTCGGTACAATTAGATATTATGTGAGGATCACTTAATAACATCAGTTCTCAGCTGTAAGATCCTTTTCTGTCTTACGTATTTTTGTACATATCGGTTTTGGGTAGTCTGAATTTTTTGCTGCCTCTGGTTGATTTTTAACTATTTTGCCAATCACATCCCTTAGGCACACTTTTTTTTTTTTTTTTTAGCACAACTGGAAAATGGTGGAATTATTTTTTTAATAAAAATCACTACTAAACAGAATTACCTTAAACGTGAAAAAAGTAATACTTACTAAATTGTAAACCCCCAAAAGCAAAAAAACATAATAAAAGCTGAAAAATATTTCATCTTTTATAACACCAACAGCCAGCCTAAAAGGAGTTGAATCTTCTGAAACAGATGCTGTCTTGTGATGGGAGGTAGATTGGCCTGTGAGACTGCATAAACTTTGTCTCTAATTAGCATGCAAATCTTACCTGCTCCAGGGTTCTTCCTCTGTCAAAAACTATAATCTATTTATTGTTTCCCTTCTTTCTGGTGAAGAATTTCACCCAGAAGGTTTCTTTTTCATTCCAATTTTCTTCATACCTGTAATTTGCAAAGCATGCTGTAGTGTTTTAGGTCAAGATTTTCTTCAAAGCACCAGGCTGAGAAATGTTAGCTTTTCTGAAATTAAAAGAATCCTGAAAACAAATGCAGACAATTAATAATAAAAATATTTTTACTTAATCCTATAGGGTAAAATTCCGTATTGCAACGTGTGTTTATTATGTATGTAAAATACATGAAAAAAGTACAAAGAGGACTATAGATGTTGAATATGAATTTAATTCATTTTATAAGTGACTTGATTAGCAGAATATTTAATTCTAGAATGTTACATAAAATATATAAATGCCTTTAAAGTTCGATATTATACCATTAAAAATAGTGATGCTTTCAATAGAAAGATCACGTTAGCCACTGCCATTGTCAGAAACCTTGTCAGCATGTTGTGAAGTAGAGAAGTTTCCTTAAGTTCTCTAAAATTCTGGAAAAAAGTTAGGTTACTCAGACCTGATTCCTTCTTCCCTTCCATTTTTGCTGATACAATTCCCCATGTGTCAGCGTGGAACATAAATGAAGCATCTAAACAGCTGGACCTGATTCAGGATGTGGATCTCTTGAGGGATATGTTCATGTCATCCAACTTCAGACAATTATTTTCAGGACATTGATTACTTTTGAAAGAAGCAGCCCTTTTTCGCTGTCTAGGTAGGAAAAACTAGTTTTCTAAGCTTAAATGGTCAAAGTCTTCATAACCTGACTCCTCTCCACTATGCAAGTAACCCAGTGTGTGCTTGCACACTCACATGCATGACCTGTGATGAGAATTCCTGCATGTTTAGAGGTCTCTCCAAATGCAATGGATGACAAGACTGTACATTACACCTTAGACCCTATATATTTATATACTGTGATTGTCTATACTTGAGACACTATGGGGCAACAAGCTTATTTGGAGCATTATAGGAGTACTATGGGACTATATTTAATGGAGTAATCTCTCTTTTATGAATTCCATGAAGTCATTTAGCTATGTTTGTTCTATATGTGAATTCCTCTTTGGTGGCCTTGAAATAATGAAAAAGGAATTCATGGCACCTGTATTTTATTTTCCAGTTTTGTGGAGGGTGCCTCCTTGGACAAGTCACTTAGATGCAGATCCTGAAAGGTTTTCAAGGCACCAATTAATTCCAAAAGCATCTTTAAAAGTTTGGGCTTTAATCTTTCTAGTCTTTGATTTCTTTAGCTGTAAAAGGAAAAATGCGGCAATGAACTTATCTCTGCAGCCCCTTGGAGGCTTTTGAATGAAAGGTCCTGTAAATGTGTAAACTATTTTTATATTATTTTATTATTGGCCACTAAAGGGAATTTTGCATGAAAAAATAAGCATTTGGAACTCCAGGGGTTTGCAGTGTTTATCAGAATCAAGTAATCTGTCCTACATATTTATGTAACTATTATGAAATAGAAGCACCAAAAACAAATAATGTATTAAAATATTCAAACTACTTTTTCCTTACTATTTTTTATTGTTTTATCTGATTGGACATCACTGTTGAAGCTCTGTTGAGAAACTGTCTGTCTCCCAGGAATGGTGCTTCTTGGTAAAATGTAACTATAGAAAATTGTTTTAGCATTAGGGATCGCCTGATTCTAGTTCTGCACTCAGAGGTGGAACCAGCAATCTTGTTTGCTAAAGACAATTCACAGAAGTATATTGCGGGTGCTAAACTATAAAATTGTCTGGGACAGAAGATTAGTAGGTCAAACAGAAGCTATAAGCCCAAATAGTCAAGAAAGAAGGCTCTGCATCACCATTTCCAGTATGATCACTGTGATTTTGATTTTGGATATAAAACCGCACAGAAATCAGTGAAAACTTTCTACTTAGCAACGCATGAATGTGAAGGAATCTATCTGTGCTCTTCAGCAGCAGCAGGTAGATGGCAGGTCCTTTGCAACTGTAATACACTGGCCCAGAGGAATGGGAAGTTGTGAGCATGTCCAGAGCGACATGCACTACACTAGGGGCTCCTGCTGCTGACCAGTTACACAAGTCCCTGCTGTGGAAGAGATTTATTTTTCCCATCTCACTATCTCACTTGCAACAGGTTAGTCCTGTGCAGCCTGTTTACATGGCCATTTTCCTGCTGTGCTCACCAGAAGACCAAATAAAATTTAAATTGGAAAGGGTTTGTAGGTAGCTGGTTCATCAAGTCTTATTTTAAATACTCAGGTCTCTCTCTTCATTTGAAAGCCTTTCTTAGGCATGTTCAAAAGATGTTCAGACATAACTGGTCTTTCTCAAGTTTGAATTTCAGTCAAGTTTAGATAAAGATTCTTATCCAACAAATGCTAAAACTGGGATGAATCCTTCTTGGCTCAGAAACAGTGCACAGTGTTGGTATGAGTATGGGGACTGTGCAAAATCATGCTGCAAGTAAGCTATATTATATTCATCTAATGAATAGAAAACTTCTCAGCTGTGTTCCGCCACATATTAACTATACATCAAAGGGATATATCTAAAAGGATATAGAGAAGTGCTTGTATCAGAGATGAACAGTCTTCAGATAAAATAGATTGTATGTGTACGTCAGTGGAAGGAATTCCTAGAGTTTGGGCTCAAAACATAATGATTAAATATAGGCAATAACAGATATTATACATGTTTGTAGAAGAAGTATAGAAGTATAGAATACCTGATATACTTCAGCTGAGCTGTCAAAAAATGCTTTACAGACTGTTATCACTGAGGATGAAAATCAGACCTTTCATATGAGGCAGTGTCAATATTATGCTGGTTAGTGGATACATTGAAATTTATGTGAGTATTATGGACTAAATATAATCTTTAGAAGGAGAAAGACCTTTCAGTAAAGTAGGAAAGAATCCCCAGCTGTGCTGAAAAAGGTAGAAACTCTCGGTGCCTCACCAGATTCAACTCTGAATGTTCAAGCCTCCGGATTGACAAGTTAGTATTTTAAAATATTCATTTTAATGTAGGACTTAAAAAAATATATTTCTGGAAAAATTGAAATATTTTAAATAAGACAGCTGGCATTTGTTAAAAAAGAAATTTGAGGTGGGTTTTTTTTTTTTTCACAGTTCAGATTAGTTAAGGATCCAGCTAACAAAGAAACCAGCCTGAACCTCAACATTTTTGTGACATTTTAAACAGTTTGGTGCTTTTCATCTTCATGTTTCCTGGTTTAGTTGTATATTCCTGTTCATCAAATCATTTGCATTATGGTAGGCTTTTATACAAAAAAGGCTTATAAAATCAGGTTAAAACAGTGTAGATTTAAGGAAATCTAAAGGAAGACCAAGAAGAACATTTCTACTGAAAGTCTGAGAATAATTTGTGGCAATGCAGTAAAATTCCCCATGTGTAATTAAAGACTAAAGAAAACAAAGCTTAAATAAATTTAGTCCTGAATTTAATGCTGGGAAAGCAATATTCAAGAGAATGTAATGATGACCTTTTCAGCTCATTATTACAAATATATTGTTGGACCTAACATAATCAGTTACAATTCAAACTCACTGAGTCAGTGTAACTATTACCTTCGAAATGTTACTGGCTAACAGAAGTGAGGTTCTTTGTATTCTTCCACGTCCATTCCAGACTTGGTGTTTCCTATTGGTCTCCAAAGGGTTAAGCTCAGAAGGAATGATAAAGTGCTCACACATCCTGGGAGATTTCTGTTTCTTTGCCTTTCGTTTTTGCACAGATGGATTGAGAGAGCTGCTCTTGAGACAGGTTTCTCATGCAGACATGAAACCAGAGCAGATGCTAGCAGACCAGGCAGTGATGCATATGCTTCACTTTTCCCCCCACTTTCTATTAAATACACTTGTTATCCTGAAACAAGTCTTTGTCTTCAGATGACAATTAATACATTTTATGTAGAAAGCTGAAACATCACCAGCTTTAAAGATGCACAGTGGGTAGGTTGAGTTTAACCCATATTTTATACCTCATTAACTTTGAACTTAATTAATTTTCTATGGCCAGAAAAAGTGAAAACCCCTTTTAAGGTGGAAATTTCAGAATTTGACAGTGATTTTTGTGGAAGAATAAAATGAAAATAAGAACTAAATAAAATGCTTACAGAGAGTGCTTATTAGACTTACATACAGGAAGAAATCAAATCTCAGGATAATATTTGATGCAAAGGGAATGAGACAAAGTAGAGTGGTTTTGTACTTAAAAACAGCCTTCAATTCACTTAATAAAAACCAGAATAACTGCTTGCTGTCAAAGGATGTTTACACAACTCCTTTGAAAATGGAGTTAAAAAAATTCTCTCTTGGGGAAACTTTCAAAGCACAACATGCTGTCTGCTGTAACACACACCTGTACCGCATTTACTCCTACCAAAGCCAAAAGGAGGCCTGAATATCACACAAAGCTCATTTCTGTCAGCTAAAGAGATTTGGTGAAGATGCAGAAGCAATTTTATCCAAAGGATGCCACAGTCACTGCTCTAAAGAAAACATTCTTCAAACATCTTGAAAGCCTTATCATTTCCCAGTTTATGCTTGGAAAACTCTCTTGAATATAAAAATCTAAGCTTTCGCAAACTCTCTTTGAAAAGTCTACTTTTATTTTCATCAATAATAGCAGTTCTAATTTCTTTAAAGTGTTTTCCCTGGTTCTTCCTTCCTTTACATGAGCAATCAAAAAATCCAGCACACATTTTTAGCTTCATCCTGTTTCTTTTTCATTCTAGCCGAGTTCATCTGTATGCCACAGAATTGTCAAACAAAGAAGCATCACTTTCAAATATTCACAAGGGAAGGAAATGATGTTTTCCTTGTGTGGGCTTCTTTTTGGTTTTGTTTTTGGCTTTTTTGGTGGTTTGCTGTATAGCTATAATCTCTCCTGCTTTGTAGAGTATGTGTAATTAATGGGGTTTGAAATTCTTTAAACGCGTTATCTTTGCTTCAGCTATTAATCTCAGCAGCCATTTATTGGTTTGTATGCTACAAAGCAATGGAGATTATCCTTAAATTAATTCCATTGAGGGGTTCACTGTCACCATCAACTACAATATGGTTTCATAAATTAACCTTGTAGGGGAAATATAATGCAATTTATTATAACATTTATATTAAAATGGAAGTAATAATTCTAGAAATCCTGTCTATCAAAAGGATATGTATGTATTTATATGTGTATCACCCAAATGCAGTAATTAAAAAAACAACTGCATATTCAGTTTTCAAATTTTCATTTTATTTAACTGGTTTACATATTTCAGAATCCACCAGAAAAGAAAAAAAGATGTTTTCTTGACTCCTACATAGGTGGGTGTCTTAAAAATTATGAAGTGACAACTTACATCTAGATACATGAATATATCATTGATCTTTAGCGCTCTGCTTAAGACCCTTCTCACCTAGTTGTTTGTAGTATTGCAGCTTAATCAGTTATAGTAATGCATATTTGTACATGTGAACATTTTTTATATTATGAGTACTTGAGGGAGAACATCAAATACTGCCTAAAGTATTGTTAAAATGTTTTGATCGCTGGGATCTGAAAGTGTTTGGCATGAGCATCTTTTCTATAACAGAGGACTGATTATGCTAAAAAATATGTTAACTTGGGTGTTTAATACTACATTGAGCTTAGCTGTTGCTTCAAAAAAGACAGCTAAGGCCTTGTTCAAAACTGATTTGTGTCCTAGTAGTATCGGTGTAAGCAGAACAAGTTGGACTGCCAGGACAATGCTGTGCAAATTTGCTTTCCTTGATGTTGTTAAGGTTTCGGTTGTACCTCAGTTCTAATGAAAATTGCAGAAACAATTAGGGAGGTAATGTGGTTCTTCTGTGCTCACCCATACTACAGCTGGAAGCTGGGGACACCTCTGGAATTCCATATCAGTTCAAGCTGGCTGTTACCAGAGGTGCTGTTTTCCTAAGTACTGTAGAATTTCTTGCAGATTGGCAACTTTATCCGTGGCCTAACAAGTTAACCAGAGTGCGTGTTCTCCCAAGAAGTCTTCAATATAGCATTATTACTTAAGTTAATTAATTAAATAGAATCCTTGAGACAGTCTACAGAAATAGTTTTATTAAACCACTAAGCATTGTAAGATACTGCAAAGCCTCTTTGTGGATTTGATGTAAATCCTGATATTTCACTGATCTGGGCAAAGAAGTGCAGGGCTTAACATGGCAAAGTTTCCTACACTAATTATAACCTTTTTGGTTGTACAAATCAGAAATGCTGAGTTATTTTTCATCTTAATAGGCATTTCTGTGATTAGTAAAATAATTTGAGTGATTATTCCAATACATAAATTGTTTTCTGGCAGCATAGGTCCAGTGTATTGATCAAGTTTTGCAAGGACAGACGCACAGCTCTGTGTTTGCTAAAATATTACTGAATATGCAGCTTTGAGAATTTGCAGTTTATAACAATAGAAATTACAACTACTCAGTGTCACATAGAACCTGATGGCTCTATGTCTCAGAATTTTAAATCATAGAATCATAGGACCACAGAAAGGTGATCCTTTGATTCTTTAAATCATAGAATCAAAGGATCACCTTCATTGGATTGGAAGGGACCTTAAAGATACCTAGTTCCAACCCCCCTTGCCATGGGTAGGGACACCTTCCACTAGACCAGGTTGCTCAAGGCCCTGTCCAACCTGGCCTTGAACACTGTCAGGGATGGGGCAGCCACAGATGCTCAGGCAACCAGTTCCAGTGCCTCGCCACCCTCGGAGTAAAGATTTTTTTCCCTAATACCTAATCTAAATCTACCTTCTTCCAGTTTAAAGCCATTACCCCTTATGCTATCATCACACAGTGTTTGTTTAGAAGCAGCCTCATACCAGCTATCGAGGCTCTGGTGTGTCAGTGATGTGTAGATATATTTGTGTTGTGAAGAATGTTACACAACATCAGCAAAAGCATGTTCTCAGTGAAAGCAGTCCTCTGGCGCTGGAGCATGTGTGTACCTAAGTAGCTATCAACAGAGACAGAATGCTGCCAGGATATACTGTTTAAACGCAACCCACCTAGCAAGACCTACTGGTCAGGTCTGTTCAGGATATGATACTACAGTCTGTGGGCTACAGTCACGATCCAGGCTGAATGTATTCACTTAGCAGAAGCCCTAGGGCATGAGGTTGCTCCCAGGAGTAGATCCAGGGTTCCTTCCTCTGGTGGTTGGCCTAATTCACTCCAGTAAACCAGCGTATACAGTGGAAACATGCCCACCAGGACCTGTTTTGTACTTGTAGATGAAAGGACCATCTGGGTGTTTACAAATGGGTCTTATTTCTTTGTTGCTTTTTTTTTATAGTTCTTCAGGTTTTCCTGTGGCATTGGTTCCTCATAGATCTCCTAGTGCATGCGAAGCAGCAAGGCTCTGTAGAAAAATGGTAACAACTTCTTTAGAAATTAAAACTACTCCTGAAGCATTGACTTTGTAATCATACTTCTGTTTTACTATTTGCAACAGCACCTATCATTTTTTGACTCAGGTTGCTTATATATTTTCAGTTAACATAATATGGTGATATGCAAACTGAAAAACACTGATCTACTGATAAATCATTCATCAGATTTGTATTGAGCTTTTAATGCTAAGATGTAGATCAGATCAGAAGTGTTACAAGATTATCTTCATGACTGACAATAGCTGTGAAGTCATATTACCATATATATATATGTAGTTTACCATCTGAACTGACTAATAATATTAATTCATATGGTGACTGGATAAGAAGCAAAACTAGTTCATTGAATAAGAGAAATAAAAAGCATGGTTCCAAGCATTCTCACTCAAATTGTCCAGGAAGAGACATGATACACCCAATTTATTAATGCCGGGTTTGATACTGCATTTAATTATTTAATAGAAAAATTTTGACAGTTTAATTACAGTGTATAGTTAGACTTTAGTGAACCTGTATTTTATGGATTCTAGCCAATAAAAATGATTTAATATTCGCTTGTCTTATTTTTATCTACAGAAATTAGCATTAGAACAAAAGAATATCCTTTAAAAACAAAAGCTAATGCCTTACAGGTTCATATTTTTAACTGTGATAGATTCTTTAGTAACTTGTTACCATTCTCATGTTATAATATTGAATGGCTAATCAAATCAAAAAGCTGGTAGCTACATGCAAATCCCCATACATCAATAAGAATCTATTTAAATCTTTAACACAAGGTGTAAGTCATGGATAGGGCCATGAAATAGCTCTCCAATACACATTAAGTTTTAATTTAGGAGCTTAAAAGGAAAAACAACATCTTTTTTTGAGAACTGCTCAGCAACAAATTATAACTAGAAATTTTGTTACTGTTTGTATATCCTTTTAGGTGAGCTCTTCACAAGCAGTGGTGATAGGGTTCAAGTTCCATTTTGGCTGTAGGTCTTTACCTTGTTCTCTTTACATCTGTCTTGGACCAGCTTTTTAACAGCTGATGGCACAGGGCTAGCAGAAACTGTCCTTCACGTGACCATTCTCCCATGCCTGAGCACAGGAACTCTGGAAAGGACCCAGGAGTATCACTCCCCTGGTGATGCCTGGCCTTTCCCATTGCCTTGGCTGCATTGACTCATTGAAGCACTTGGGAGGTCAAGGTCTGCTCCTTGTTTTCTTATTCCTTTTGCTTCATCTTGCACTAGAGACAACAGATCCAGCATGGTAACTCATTTCCCTTTTTAAATTCTGCTCTGCTTCCCCTTCCAAAAAAAGCAAAATTCTCAGTAAAAAGGCATACTGTAGAGTAACTATAGACGTTAAAACCAATTAAGAAATGCTTTAGCATTATCAGAGTTATGGCTTGAGCCATATGGCTGTAGAAAATATGGGTAAATGTGTCAATAATAAGATAATTTGGAAAAGCTAGGTATCAGACTAAGATGACTACAAGCTGAGAACCTCAACCGTGTGGAGTGCTTTTTGAAGCACAGCATATTGATATTAGTCCTTTTACTATATCCACCTGTAGTTTTTTTGATATAGCATGCAAAGCTTTCTCTGAGTAAGGCACATGCAGCCCTGCATTAAAAAGGTGGGGATGGGAAAGCAGCCTGACCAGCCCTGGAAACATGATATGCTGAACATCTAGGATATCTTACCTCTTAATGCAATGGAAATGGTCTCTGTGTGGGACCAGGTGATGAAGTCCTGGTTTATGGCACTGTTCAGGAGAGAGTCACTGTTTTATCACATACTGACTTCCTCAGCATCATGGAGGATAAAGGCATATGAAAACAAGATGGACAGATAAAGTAATCAGAAAGAAAGTTGTTACAGCAGTATGGACAAATTGGACAATAAACATAAAATTAAAGCATGCAAATTTCATAGAGAATAGAGCTAACTACAGAAAGTTCTTTGTTTTCACTAAGGTCCATGTTTTCAAACAGGGTAATTATTGAAGTTCTGTTGAAATCAGTGTAATTACGTTGATTTACACAAGCACAAAATCTGACCTAAATAGGAAAACAGGAAAAGAAAAGCATTTCCTACTCTCTCCTCCAAAATCTAATCTTCCTTGAAATGTGAAAAGCTTCTCATGCAAAATGAAAGCAGATTTAGAAATAGTGAGAACATCTGAAAAAAATAGACTGTTCCAGGGATTTGTAATAATGATTTCTCCTGACTATCGCACTCTCTTAGATAAAATAGAAGGAAATTTCTACTGGCAAGCAGCAGATTCAGTCCTCTCCAGAGGTTTAATCTTTCATAGATAGCAAGAAACCTGAGCCGAGTAAAAACCCACAGCTCTGCAAAATTTAAGTTTCTGATGGAATGATGTTGTTCTGTTTTGTGAACTACACCATTTATCTTTATTTCTTTGTAGGTAATACTTTTTGTGAATACTTCTGAACTGGGCCATGGTAGGAGAAAAAGCAGATGCGGGAAGTCTGTATGATATAAATAATGATTCTGCTTGACAAAGTACTTTTGACATTTTAAGAGGGATACCGTTGAGCAATTTGCTCTGGTTTGTTGCTCTTCCATGAAATACCTAATTTAGTCCAGTTAAAAGGCAGCTTTCTCATTGGCTCTGAAAAAAATGAGTACTTCGTATGCAGTCCATATCCACAGTTTCCTTGGGAGCCAGCTTTATCAACCAAACACTAGCCCACTCCTTTTCTGGCATGCAAAGTCCTGGTAGATTTTCTGTTTAGTACCTGTGTCTCCTTCTGTAGAATACACTCTAAATCTGCTTGTGCGGAGTTAATAAGTCAGAGCTATAGAAATCTGCATGTCAAAGACTAGCAATAATAGTGATGATTACAATTTTTCTTGCTGATGAGTTTACCTGCCATGTTTTAGGATGTTGCTACAGGAGGTAGCTGATGCCAGCTGATCTAAGGAAGGAAACTAAGGAAGGAAACTAAGGAAGTTTAGGCATCAACCTTTTCAGCTAAGCTGCTAAAAGGAAGCTTGTCAACAGGGGCATTACAGAGTGAGCTGACAATGTGAGCCAAACTCCAGCATCCCTGGGAGGGTTCCCAAGGCCATCACAGAGATGAGCTTTGCAAATCTCATACCTATGAGTTCACTTCTGGTTCTCCAATGGATCCTACATGCTATTCTCAGGGCTCAGCAACATGGGGTGTTATTGGCACAATATTGGAAGGCCGATCACATTGCCAGCCACTGGTGTTTCAAGCAGGTATAATGAATTCTCAGCCATACTTGAGACCACACATTAAGTTATCCAGGATATGGAGAACTAATTAACCCTCTTTCCACCTACCGCCTGTATTCTCAAAGAGGATGAATCAAGAGAAGGGCCTGGCATCTCTAATGTATGCAGGAATAGGGAAAAATACATTATATAGTATTTAGCACAGCATAGTGCTGGTCTGAAATTAGTGCTTTTAGGTGCTAGAAATTATAAATATCAGTAACAGTCAATTCCCCAAATACTGTATTTTGTCTTTTGCTCTTTAAGTAAAACTTTTATTTTAACAGTTAATCTATTTTTCTTTTGGTTTTGAGTTGTGTATTTCCCTTGATTTTCTTCAGAAAACAGTAATTCTGTCCTCTGCCAATATATCTATAAGACCTAGTATACTTGCCATCTTGGTTCTTATACTCTGATTATCATGTTTCATTGATGCTTTGTTAATAAACTACATTCATGCTCTCTAAGCATCCACTCTTGCTATCTTATAAGGTCACAGACCTTATGTAATAAAAAGACTGTTAGCTGAAGTGATTATTTTAAGAGATTTTGCCTCACTGACTTTGCAGTTAAGATAGCCTAAAGCCTATCAGTTAAAATGGATTTTTTTACCTCCATTATTAATGCAACTTAGTGCCATATCTGTAATATTTAGTGGATGAGCAAATAAAATGGGGTATAATATTTACACATATCCTAGCCAATTCAGGTATACTGAAAAAACCAAACCGATGAAAATGAATTTGTGTCTTGTTTCCTTGCATTCTTGTAAATCTCATTTCCTTAGATTGGGTTGCATCTTTGGCTGATATTGGATATTCTATTATCATTTATGATGCTAATTTATACAAATGAAAATTTTTTCAGGTCTGAAGCCATCTTTCTATAATTATGTGTTTGAATAGAACTGTATTTAGTTTTCTTCAACCAAGAAATTTTCCTCAAAATTGAATTTGGCAACAAGATTATTGGGCTTTTATTTTCCTTTGAGAATTTTTAATTAATGTGTTATTTAAACTCTGACATATACTGAAAATACTGATGTTTCCGATTTCTTTACAAAAAAATGCATGGGTTACAAGTGTCTCACAACGCATCTACTGTTTGGGAGACAAAACACAGAGGATAGATTTTTCCCTAATGTTTGGTCAGTTCTTTATAGTTGAATGAATCTCCCAGATGAGTTAGCTGTCATTTAATGTGCCTATGATACAGATGCATGACATTTAGAATCTAACAGTGATATGAACTTACACAAGTTTCAGGTATTAAGATTTCAGTTAAAGAATGCTTGATTTAATCAAGTGGCTGATCACATGTAATGGAATTCAGTTTAGAATTTGTTGTGAGGAAATACCACCTTTTTTTTCTCTCAACTTATTTGATAAACATGTTAGAAATATTCCAAGATGTTAATAAGACATTTGACAATGTGAGTGGAGATGTGAAAATACACTACAAATCACAAGTTTCAATGAACAGCAAGGGTGACTATGACATTCCAAATATGTACAAGGAAAGTGGTAGCTAAGGCAAAACATCTGTGAGCGAGCTCATTTGCCTCTTCTCTTGAGAATTTTCAGTACAGTCTGTGTTTCAGCTAAATGGGGCTTTATTATTTTAATTAGCTTAATGTCTTTGGCAGGGAACTGCTGTTGGAATAATACAGGAATAGGATGGGGATAAAATATAAGGAAATAACACCTCAGCATCACTGAATTGGCCCATCAGTAGGAATAATTGCTGATGTTAGGTATGCTTGACAGAAAGATTGCAGCAGCACCGCTATGTTATCAGCCTCGATCTATATTCATTACATCTCTAACATGACAAATAATTACTTCAGAAATAGAAAAGGCTAGATTTTATTATTTTTTTTTTTCTTAATCACTTATAAGCAAAGGAAGTATCAAGCAGGATAATTGCAAGAAAGATTTAAAATGAGTATAAAAAGACTGTGGCAAGATGCTGTCATTTTAGTGTTACTACTTTACTTAAAAATGAAGAATAATTTTGTTCTTTGTGATTGTACTTGGATTAAAGAATTTTTTCTCTAATATCTTAGACATATTACTTCTAATTATTAGCCTCATCTAGATACAGATTCTCTGCTGTGGATCTTCCTGAGAAGCTCACAGAGGACATTTTGCACCTCAAATAAATCTAGTTTTTCCTGTAGTGCAGTAGTCAAGGTTTTATCGTGTGACAGAGCAAATTGTCTAAAACAGTCACCCCTGCGTAACTGAATGGAGCAATGCTTCTCTGTTGACCTATATGCACAAAGAAAACACTGTAATTGCTCCTGGAAAGGTGAGCAGAGCCCATGGCTAGGCAGAGGCAGATACTTTGTTTCATTCAGGACTAGTGGCTGGTTCTGAGCTGCTCACAACCCAGTTCTCTGCTTGGATGCATATGGGACCAAATGACTGAGCAAATAATGAGGTCTTCTGTAAGGCTTGCATTGGTCTTCCTGATGGGAAGGAGTAAAAAAACCAATAGATATATTGCACTGTTAGGAAGCATTTTTAAAACACATACTACTCTGCAGTCTTCTGGTATTTTTTCACCCTCAAGTTACTTTATAATTCAATTCCAGGCATCATGACTTTCTGGTCAGTGGAAGGAAATACACCAAAAACACATATTGAAAAATGATTGCTCTCACTCTTTTTTTCACTTTCCAGCATTTAATTTGATTTGTAATCTTTATTTAAAGATAAAGATGAGAGTCTTTGTATATTGAAAAACTCATAAATTTGCAGTGAAAATCATTTCAGGAAGAAAGAAGCTATACAACAGAGCTATGACACTTATTGTCAGTAGGATTCAGCCTGTAAGCCCTTCACATTCACATGAACAACGTTGGCAAGAGAATAAAGAAAAAGCATTTTATACAGTGCCATGTTATGCCCCTAATAAAAAAATTACAAGTGCTGGGACATTTATTGCAAGATTTTGCAGTAAAACTTTTTCCTTCTAGTCTTCCTTCATACTGCTTATGTTTTTGTGAATCATTAATAGTTCGTGGCAACAGTGTGTGGGTAATTACACTGTATTTGAAATCAGAAAAAAAAAAACCCTGATAAAATATAGGTGCTGTTTTAAATACAAGTTGATCTTAATACTGTCCCAGTCAAATATAACTCTTTGTCAGTGGAATCTTGTATAAGATAGTAAAGTATTACTGTCTATACTAAAGTGCCATTTGTGAAGCAGCAGTTACAGGTAGAAAATAATCTCAACTATTACATTTGGCATTTTACCCTTCTAATAATTTCTAAATCCTTAAATATCATTAACTTTTCATGATGGGAGCTTTCCTATATAAGCATCCCTGGACTGCCCAGAAGACCATCTTTCTTCTTCTGCATTGTTCATTTATATTTATGGGTGTCTGATATTTATGGTCCGCACGCGAAGAGTTGTGGTCAACAGTTCAATGTCCAGTTGGAAAACAGTAATGAGTGGTGTCCCTCAGGGATCAGTGTTGGGACCTGCGTTGTTCAATATCTTTGTTGGTGACATGGACAATGGAATTGCGTGCGCCCTCAGCAAGTTTGCCGATGACACGAAGCTGTGTGGTTCAGTTGATACACTGGAGGAAAGGGATGCCATCCAGAGGGACCTGGACACGCTTGTGAGGTGGGCCGATACCAACCTCATGAAGTTTAACCAAGACGAGAGCAAGGTCCTACATCTGGGTGGGGGCAACCCCAGGCACAGCTACAGGCTGGGCGGAGAAGAGATTCAAAGCAGCCCTGCGGAGAAGGACTTGGGGGTGTTGGTTGATGAGAAGGTTAGCATGAGCCAGCTTCAGTGTGTGCTTGCAGCCCAGAAAGCCAACCGTATCCTGGGCTGCATCAAAAGAAGCATGACCAGCAGGTCAAAGGAGGTGATCCTGCCCCTCTGCTCTGCTCTTGTGAGTCCTCTCTTGGAGTATTGTGTCCAGTTCTGGTGTCCTCAACATAAAAAGGACATGGAGCTGTTGGAGCAAGTCCAGAGGAGGGCCACAAGGATGATAAGAGGGCTGGAGCACCTCCCATATGAAGACAGGCTGAGAAAGTTGGGGCTGTTCAGCCTGGAGAAGAGAAGGCTGCGTGGAGACCTCACAGCAGCCTTCCAGTATCTGAAGGGGGTCTACAGGGATGCTGGGGAGAGATTCTTCGTTAGGGACTCTAGTGGTAGGACAAGGGGTAATGGCTTCACGCTTAAATGGGGGAAATCTAGATTAGATATAAGGAGAGGTGAGGGTGGTAAGGCACTGGAATGGGTTGCCGAAGGAAGCTGTGAATGCTCCAACCCTGGTGGTGTTCAATGCCAGATTGGACAGAGCCTTGGGCGGCATAGTTTAGTGTGTGGTGCCCCTGCCCATGGCATGGGGGTTGGAACTAGATGATCTTAAGGTCCTTTCCAACCCTAACTATTCTGTTTCTATGGTTTTATGATTCCAGTGTTACATTTGTTTATCTCTTTCTATTTCATTGATTTCTCTACTCCTTCTACATGGAGAGTAAACAAGATTCACCAGGACAAATAACAGTGGAATCAGACTCATAAAGTTAAAGCCTATATTTTAATATTTGTACAAATGAAGAAACTGTTCTTTTCCATGTAATTTTCATCCTCCTCATATTGTGGACTTCCTCAGTGCTTTCGAAAACTTAATATATTAAATGTGACTTAATTTCTGATTAGACCAAGTCCTCCACTTTTTCTCTTCGTTAATAAATTCAACTCGGGCTATACTCTAAGAGGTTTATTATGCTCATGAAAATGCAGCAGCATTACCTCATTACACTAGAATTTATGTGCAAGAATTAAAAAAAACATTTGGAAGCCTATATAAAATAGATATAAATATATCTGCCATGATTAAAGATAAGTAATTTAATTTAACAGAAACTGTTAAATAAACAGCATGTTGTAATAGGTGGCAGAGTTCCGATGCCAGTAAGTGAGTCTACCAGAAGCTTTCATTCATAAGCCTCTGTTTTCAGCTGCTGATAGCTCTGCCAAATGTAAACCATTGTGTCTCTAATACTCTATGCTGAATATATCCCTGAGATATTTTGTTAAAGTTTTGATTAAAATAAGCTCTTTCTTAGGAAAGCTTAAGAATGCAAACTCTGTCCCCACCTTGGCCTTGCCTTCTCTTGCCATGTAGGAAGAATGAACAGGAGAAAGGAAATGGCCAGACAGGACAGGAACAAGAGGGACCATGGTAAAGAAAGATGTTAAGGGGAAGAATATAGATAGAAAAGAAATAAACATTCCCAGGGAAGATATGAGAAATTGAATAGCAGCAGTGGGGAATAAAGGCAGTTACGCTCAGGCAAAGAGAGAGAAGTAAAACAGTTGGGCAGGAAAAGGGAGATGGGAATCAGCTGAGTCAACAGAAGTTTGGGTTTGGGAGCTGCAGTGAGAAAGGAACTGCATAAGAGGCCAGGGTAAGGGAAAGACTCACAGGGAACTTGGTACAAAGTGTTTAAAAACCTCAGAATATACTTCTTTTTGTTTAATACAAAATGCCATCATTCATGAATGTTTGCTTACCCGTATTTAGAACATAGCAGAGAAATTTAAGCATGCCTTCACACCCTGAAGGATAGGACCAGCTGGAGGCTAACAGTGTTACCAGTGTCATCACTGGCTCAAGTACTTGGAGAAACTTCAGCATGACTATACTTACTACATACCCAAGGGATCAGATTCTTTCAGCAGTGTTGTATGGTTTTGTAAACTCTTATTATTACACTGCCTCTGAAACCCACAGATTATGCAACACCTGAATTAAAGTTACTCAGGCAACCTGAATTACCACTCCAGGCATATATTCAGTTTGATGCAGCCTTTCATTCCGCTACCACTACATGTTTTTTTCCATTCTATGTTTCCGTTCACCTCTGGATCTTTACAGGGCAAAAGGGTTTCTTCTCTACCCTTGTCGCGTCCTTCTTGAGGACTGGAACTGCATGTCTGCTTCAATGGGGCAGGGGGAATTAAAGACTTCCAGCTGGTTTTCAGTAAACAGATTTTCATAGAGAACCTTTTTCTTGCTCACATCTTAAGAGCTATGTATGAAAACACAATTATATGCCTACCTTGCTGCTTAATCACTTTTGATAAATGTCTTTTATCGAGTACAGCATTATGCCCTGTTTTCTGCCACTGGATTTGAAAAAGAAAAGTATTACTTTACTCTGTAAGGCAGTAGAAGGCAAATTTAGTGATAAATGATTCTGTATCTCTTTTTTTATGTTTCTAAAACATTACAAAGAAGAAGAATTATATGCAGCTGTATATCAAATGTAAACATTTCACTGACTTCATTAATGACATTAAAATCACCAAAGCACCAAAACTATGTTATATCAACGTGTTTTGAGCTCCATTCTACTCTGGATGCTTTGGTTTTGGTTGTGGGTTGTTTGGGTTTTTATCCAGTCCTGTTGTTAAAGCCAGATCATCCTCAACAATGTCAGATGGTTGTTGCTGGATATTTAGGTGCACCTGCTGGTCTGTGTCTATTGGTAAGAACAGAATGAAGAACCATGTAATGGAAAATATGAGGTGTGTGATGATACTGGAAATATTGCCCCATACAGCTGTGTTTCTTACACAGAAAATCTATGTGAAGAGCCTACAGAGGTTTTGCATGTTACAGTACTTTTAGCTGAAGCAGTCCAAGGCTTTTTTTCTAGAAGGCATCAACTCACAGGCACTGAAATATCTCACTGAGTGCTGCATTGCAAATATTGGTGGAAAAGATGTTTTGCAAAAAAATTTTTCTCCCAGTAAATGAAACAATCACAGTCTTAGCTGGGATTGTAATACTGCCTGTTCCCAGCCAGAGCAAGTATTTGATTGAAAACCGTTCGCTGTATGATGTTAAAACCTTCATTCTAGAATGCAGCCCATTGTAGACATCAGTGTCCATGCCAAAAATCAAATGAATCAACATTTTTAGCAAATCAGCATGCATATTACAGTCATCCACATTAATAAAATGAAGTTTATAGTAATTCATAGTTAGGCCCTTCTAATATTTTGTTATAAAGTAGAAATATTGTCTCCATTATAGTAAAAGAATACAAAAGTGACAACAGTTCTTTCTACAAGCATCTTTAAATAGTTGCATTTTGTCTTCTTAACATCAACTCATGTCATTCCTAGTTTCAACATGCATACAAAAATAGCATATTTTTCTTACCTCATTAGCAAAACTGTATAAAAACCTGAAAATGAAAGTGATACTGTCATTATTTGTTTTGAGGGATAAACTCAGATGAAGGAAAGATATGTATAAATCTAATCCGTCTCTGCCTATGCTCTCTCTCTATTGCATATACTAATATGATCTAGTATTAAAAACCTTCAAACCAGAGCCAGATTAGAACTAATTCCCATTTATCACATTAGTAACTGAATTATTTTAAACTTCTATGGAAGGGCAGAATTTATGAATAGTCGTAGCTTCCAAATTCTTTCTGTTGAAATGTTTAACTCATTTGATTTTGCATTTTTATATAGCAAGATGCATATTTTTCAAAGAATAATGTTATAGAGTGCCTGCAGAAATATGTGGAAAGAGACAGTTCGTGGAATTCTTTAATAGCTCAGGAAGACTATAAATATATTAGTACTTGCATATATGTATTTTTAAAAAAATCTTTGGTATCAATGTTATTGCAAATACAACTGAGTTGCAGATATGCTAAAGGAAAAAGCCTTTCCCCCTTAGACTTGATCACATGGGACAAGTGCCAGGTGTTGACTCAGCTCAGAAAAAGCGCTAAAGATCTCTCCACAATTAAGTCTGTAGTCACCACCCTCCAAAGAGAAGTGGCTTTTAAATTCTTCTTGCATTCACTGATCCTTAAGGCAGTTTAATTTTTCCATGAGAGGATGAAGTTCAGGTTGTGCCTGCCCAGACAACAGGCCTAGGATACTGATGAATTTAATTTAGTTTGACCCATCATAAAGGCACATAACAAGGCAATAATACTGAAATGAGACAGACCCCTGAAGATGTAGGGGAAAACTAGGAAAAATCCTAGGGAAAATCCTAAAAACTAGGTAAAATCCTAAAAATTATCCTGAGGTTGTTAATATACAAGATTGATCTAAATGGTATTTATACTGAAGGAGTTTACAGGTCTCTGGACCCAAACCCTTCCTTTTGCTTGTAAGCCTTAACAGCTGTATTCCTCACATTCACAAATGAGAAACCATATCATGTACTGCAACAGAAAGAAAAACCTGGAAAGCTGAGGTGAGGTCCATTTAATAAAATACTAGATAAAGAATTTGCAAATCTGTTGTGGAGGTGAAGAGTCACCTTAGGAAGAGATAAAGAAATGACAACATGAGCAGGAAAAACTAGTCAAATGTTAAATAAGGTCCCCCACCTTATATCTCTGAAGAAGAGAACTGTCATTTCCAAAATCTGTATGAACCATAAATCTTAATATATATTCTACAAAACATTTTTGGATGAAAGCAGCATGTCTTCTTTCATTAAGTGTTCTGGAAGTTACAGACATTTCATGATGATGTAAGATGCTGTTTTCCTGTGGTTCTCAGATAGACACATAGGCTGTGTTTCTGAAAATGAGCCTTCTTCTCTAGGTAAACAGAAAATTGTCTCTGCTGCTTTAGGACTCCTTTTGTCTGCTCACGGCTAACAAGGAAAATCACAGTTGATCACGTAGAAGAGAAAGGGTAAGCTGGGAAATGGACAGGAATAATCAAGAGGAACAGAAGAATAATTAACTAGCATAATTATTTGTCATCACTTGGACAATTATATGTCTTGAAACCATATTTCTTGAAATAATTGGATAATTTATATCCAAGGATTCATATGCAATTAGTAAGAATTGTGTACAAAATGAGAAAATTATTTTGGATGAGTGGAACCTGATTGTTTTGAAATAAATATCAAGAGGTCTAGTTATTGTGATAAGAAAAATCATCTTGAGTGGGATTTTCTAAAGATAAAGCAAGGAAGTTGGTCATAACGACGTATTCTCTAATTTCCCTAAAGGTTTCTTGAGAAACAGCATGAAAATTACTGCAGATAAAGAATGCTTCGTGTTTCTCGGAAGTCACCATTAATTTTCCAAAGAGCCAATACAGGGAACACATGTAAAAGAAAAAGATGACAGTCAAGGCAATAATAATATTATCCTCTCTTTTACAGACCTGAGAATGAATGAAATGTCCATTTTAATTAGCTGCGAAGAAATGTGATTTTTGTGCATTGAATTCTTCAGTCATGTATTACCACTAACAGAAGTGTTAGGGGGCATAGGACAGTCATAAAAGGACAACTCTTCTTGTTCTTAGCAAATCTCAGTACTTTTTTCTTTTCTGTAGTTGACATTTCTGATTAAGATTTGGATAATAATATTTACTGATTATTTTGTTTAAATTGACAGAAATATGATAATGGGAGTGACAAAGAAGAATTATTTCTATATGATAACTGACATTACAAAATAGTTTGATTTGATTATACAGGGCATCTCTGACTTTAAAATGCAATAAATTCTGCTTGATCTCATGCAGTCTTTACAATCTTAAACTGGTAACTGCAGAACACAAACTTCTTTCTGTTGGTGGTACTAGAAATACGTATATATAATCACCTAGATACTCAGTGCTTGTATACCCAGATAGAATTTTCTGAAGCCTACTATGTATTCCTGTAACAGAGCAATGGTATCTCTCAGCCTTGCCACCTTTCAGGAACATACAGCAGAGTTTTGGCAAACTGGCCTCCAGATGAATGATAATGAGTGCCCCAAGAGTAGTTTCTGATCTGTTGTAAGGCCTCAGTTTAAAATTTCTGTATCTTTGTGGAAAACATTTGAATGCTTCTTGTTTGCAATGAGCTCTGACATCACTTTTTTCTGGTGTTAATGCAAAATTTCATCTCGCATTTGAACTATAGGACTGGGAAATATCAAAGCTACTTGAAATGTCTCTGTAGTAGAGATTTCTCCCAGTGGGATTTTCATAAGCAGTCAAAGTCAATTAAATGCTTGGGATAAAAATAACAAAAAAAAAATCTCAAAAGAAAGTGTAAAGGTCTTTGGAACCCATCTTCTATAGCTAGCAGATAATGCCAATCAGTGACAATTTCTTCCTCTGAGGCTCTGGGAGGGAGAAAATGAGCATCACTAAGCAGAACACCTTACGTCAATTTTTATACATTTTGAGCTTCCTGTCAGCAGCCTGGATATTTAATTTAAAAGACTTAATAAATGCTGAACATCTTTTCTTTTTTTTAAAGACCCCAGGATGACCCTCTGCTCTGTGCTAGACAAGACTGCAGCTTCCTGCCATAGGACTGATTTCAAGTGTCCAGACCTTCAGAGAGCTTGAGTAGCCTCTCTTCTGTTCTAGCATCCCATTTTTTCAGCACATAAATATGCATGGAGATACAAGCAAAATTAACTGTGTCATTAAAAGAATTAATTGAAACTACATGCCAAGGAAAGAGAGTAACTCCATTGTGGTTACAGGGAAAAATAGGTCACTTTGGCCAGCAGATTCAGTTTTCATTTCTGACCCAATTAAAAATTATTTTATTGAGAATAACTGTTATTTGCAAATTAGCAATCCGACAGTTTATGTCTTTCAACTAATTAATTATGAAGGATATTTCTGTTCTAGGCCCTACAATGTAAGGATAAATCTCCGCTTCAGTGATGTACTAATGAGCAATGCCAGAACATGTATTGATTCATTACTTTCATTTAATGACTTGGAAATGTTTGATACTCTTAAAGTATTGGGAAGGTTCCACCATCCCTCCATACTTAAATTTCTAATATGTTTTAAGGAAAAGGGCTTGGAACTTTTAGTAATTATTTTTCTTGAAACTTGCAATAAATGTTTTATAAGCACTAATAGAAAGCTGAGTCTTTTTCAAGGTTAAATATAACTGGATTATACAATGGAAAATTTTATTTTTAATTTTATATTTATTTAACAAGAGATTACTTATACTGTATGGATTATACAATTAAAACTGTGAGGTATACAGTGGTGCTATCATACAGATACTTTTGCATTTCTTGCATGTCTTGAGGGAATGCCTTCTAACTCAGTAAATTGAAAATGCTGACATTAGAAATTAAATTAGATGGTATTTACTGTGGCTTTATTTTTCATTTCCAATGTGTATATTTTTTATTGAGAGTTCTTAATTATTAATACATTAATAATATTTTGCCCATATACCCTTTAATAAGCATTACATCCTCTGAAGATTATTCTATCATAATTTATATTTTATTGCCATAAAGCACCAATACTTAATAGAATTGACTATAGATGAATAGCAGTACTTAGAGCAATGAACAATGACAGAATTTAATTAATGTTTCTAATAAAGAGGAAGGAAAAGTTTTAATGTGGGGGATTTTATCCTTTTCTTAATTTCATTATTGGTATTAATGGGAAAAAAACCAAACCCACCTTATCTTATAAAAGTGGATTGTTGGAACAAAGTTTCAAGTCCTTATTTTCTAGAAGACCAGTAAATAAATAATAAAGAAAAAACATAGAAACTACCTATATAATGGTGTTTTTTTGACAAATGTAATTGGTGAAAAAAATCCGTTGTAACAGTTTTACAACTTTTTCTGTTGGCTACTTAAAAAGAAAATCTTCTTACGTGTCTCATTGTTCTAGTTATTAATAACCGTTTTTCTTTTCACTGTTTCTTGTGTATAAATTTGTAAGTTCAGTTTTTCCCTTGCTGGAACTTTTTACAAATTTTCTTATTTTTATGATTTCTGTGGGACTTGAGGAGTTGTACAGATTTTATTCTTACTTTGTCAAAATAAATAATGGATCAGGGACATCTTTTCATCTTCCATTTGTGAAACCTGCAAGAGTAGAAAGTGAGGAAATAAGTCAAGAGCCAGTTACAATTGCATACCACTGTCAGTTTTCCTCAAGGTGGGGCTGTCGACAGGAATGTAGCCCTAAAATAGTGCTTAATATTGCCACAATATTGCCACATTAGTTTTACCAAAAATATTTCAAAAGCCACATACCACAGGTAAGAATGATTTAACCAGTCATAGAAGTGCACCTAAATCTGAAGTGGCATCACTAACTAAACAGAGTTAACTTTGTACGAGTCTGTAATAGGAAAAAAATGTACTATGTCCAGTTGAAACTGCAGCAAGAGTCAGCGTAGGCCAAGTACTAACACTGGGCTTGCAATTTGCAAGGAAAATGTGGTTTCAAAATTGTGAAATCTTTGGTAGCAGTTAAGCAGTATTTATTTCAGTAGTGCTGACAGTCTTGCTAAAGATGTTGCTCCTAGCTCTATTAAGTCTCTTT
>NW_009927650.1:0-15621 GCF_000696875.1 Nestor notabilis | reverse complement strand
TGGAGCATTCACCACTTCCTTGGGCAACCCCTTCCAGCAACCTCACAGTAAAGAACTTCTTCCTTACATCTAACCCGAACTTCCCCTGTTTCAGTGTAAACCCATCACCCCTTGTCCTAGCAATGCAAGGGCAAAGTTAAGGGGTAGTGTCCTTGGGCTTCTTGGATGGATTCCTCTCCACATCCCAGAGTTTCCAGACACAACAGACGAGGGTGTGAGCCACACGATCCAGGTGGATCCCCATCACTGGCAGTGACAACAGCCAACCATCTTTCCTCCACGCTGGTCTCACAGCTGGCAGATCTCATTTCCACATGGAGCATTTGCCCACGTGCAAAACAACAAACCATAGAATCACAGAATTCCAGGTTGGAAGGGACCTCAAGGATCACCTCATCCAGCTTTCTTTGGCAAAGCATGACCTAGACCAGATGTCCCAGCACCCTGTCTAGCCAGATCTTAACAGTGTCCACCACTTCCCTGAGGACAGGGGTTCATCCCAGATGTTGGCTTGACCTGCTGGTGGCTCTTCCCTAAGCTTCCTTTGGGTTCCGCTTCCTTTCTTCACTACGTTGGCGAGACTAGATTGCCAGACATCATCATCCACTGGTTTGGCTTTCCCCTTCTATCAGCCCAAGGGAATTCATGTGTTTTAGTCTTGTGGCAACCGTTCAGTCTCAAAGTTGCCACCATGAGACCAGCCCTGAGGTTCACTGAGAAGCTGCTCCATGGAGCAGTCAGTCTGGTTTCGGGCATTAGGGCACTGCCTCCGTGCCCAGCAATTGTCCTTTTCTAGGACTGTGCCTCTGCAGCAGATTTGCCCCCATCACTCTGAGACAGCAGAGCTGGAAGAGGCTCAAGTTCCCTAATGCATCCTGAGTTACCTGTGAGCAGCTCTTCTAGGGAGAGACTGAGCATTTCCAACCAGAGGCAGCGCAGGCAGGAGCTGATCAGAGACCTCCTGTCCATGCCCATAATCATCCTGCAATATCCAGTCCTTACCTACCTCCTTCCTCCTGCTCAGCTCCAAGTCCTCCATAATGGGATCATCTGTTGTTATGTAGGCTCTCCGGGCCTGATCCCCAGAAAACCAAGAGCACCCCTAGTCCTCAGCTAAAGCTGCAGCTATAGACAGACGTGTAGTTAAAGTTCAGCACCCCTAAAACCTATCTTCTAGAGGGAGCATCCACACTGCCACGTTGCTCTTCTCTCTGTACTGGGCCTGTTCCTCCACCAGAGGGAACTTCCACCCCATACTCTGACCTGCAACAAGCCTTTACCTCCTCGCCTTGTGTTCCAGCAGCACATCTGCTCCACACGCTGGTGTTCCCTGGTGACAGACAGGCTGTGAACCACAGCTGGACGTGCGGGGCCACCACCAAACATTCCTGCCTCTGGGACTGCAAGTGCTTACGGTGTCAGCATCACTTCGAGTGCTCTCCAAGCACCACGGAGACAGGACTAAGTGGTCGGCTGCAATGACCAAGTGGAGATTAGGCAGCTTCTCCAGACACGATTGCTCTCTGAAAGGGCTGCCTTCTCTCCCAGAGAAGCCACTAGGCCACCTAGCCCAAACAGTGAATCATCCTGTGGCTGTCTTCCTTGTGTATCATAGCCACGTAAGTACTTGGAAATCTGTTATCCAAGATTTTTCATGTATTAGGATTATTTAGTGTAAGATTCTAGACTGCATGTTGGCAGGCACTCCGCATTATTACACTTACTGATGTGGTATTATCAAGTCTAAGGCACTTGTCTCTCCAAATGAATATTTGAGGGACCACCATAGCACACAGAACTCACCACTTAGTACTCGCTGCATATTCCAAGCACAGAAAAACAGACCAACAGGAGAAGATCCCAGGTCATAAAGAGAGAACACAGAGGACAACCCCCAAAACTTCTTTGTGCCCAAAGCATAACTCAGCCTCATGCCCTCCTGGCTCCCTCCAGCCTCTTCCAGCTCACCCTGTTCCCTGCAGCTCCTGCTCGTTGCCATCACTGCTGATCCCCAGTTCTCCCGTCTGTCAGGAAGGCTTGAAGGTGTTTCCTTCTGGTTGGCAAGCACAGCATGGGCCAGTTTTGTGATGCTGGTTTGCAAGCAACTGACACGATCACCACCTGATGTTTGTTGAGTGATCTTAAGCCTCAAAACCAGACAGTTAGCAAGGCAGGCTGGTGATGGAAAACCCAACCAGCCTGTCAGTGTGAATTCGGGAGCTTTACTTAAATAACTCTCTGGCAAAAAGAGGGTGAAGGAGAGGAATTCCGCTCTACTGAGTCATCAGTGGAAGGGTGACAATGCCCCCTACCTACTCTTCATGGGCTGTGTCTTAGGATAACGGTCATAGAGCTCTGTAAGCTCAGCACAGGACATCCTGAGCATCCTGGAAAGAGGCTTTCCTTGGAGAAAGCCTTTCCTTCAGTATTAAACAACCTGATCCAGCCTATAAAGAAGTAACGGAGAGATACAAGAAGAGTTAAAGCTGGAGGGACAGATATGAATTCATTTACACAGCCAGCTCAGCAGAGATGCTAGTGGAACATTTGGGAACAGCTTTAGCAGTGGTAGAAGGTCAGGCAGTGAAAAATCCCACGCAGACTGCACCAGGAGATAGTTTGATCTCCATTCCCCAAATGACACAATAAAGCAGTGTTGTTAATGAAGGCAGAGCCACCACCCTTGCCCTAAATACTGTGCAGCCTTCTCCTAGCAACTGCTTGTCCTGAGCAGTTCACAGCCATGGGGAAGTCAGACCCCTCAATACCTCTATCACAACCAGACTCATTCCTCCTTGTCCCCAGGGAGAGGGGATGTCAGCTCATAGCTGCCAAACTGAGACTACTTAGAAGAATTGACTGATTCACATGCACAGGGCACTCTGCTACCCAATCTAGAATAAATACACATAAAACAGCAACAGGACACATATATGATGTATAGTGTTGTTACAGTACCTAAAAAGTAGAGTCAGTTTGATCAAGAAACAGATATTCTGCATCCCATCAAGGAATATACACATATGTAAACACACATATATAGATATGCTCAGCCTCTCGGAAGAGAAATGTTTGGCCTTCCACCCACTGGAAGACAATGCTTGATCTCTTGCATTTATCTCCTACTTGGGAAGCAAAAGAAAAACCAAATAAATAAACCCGTAAACCTGTAGACATTTGGAGGAAAACCCCAAGAAGAATGCAGGTCTTGAATACAGCCATGGAAAATGCCCATTTCTGTAACTACAGCTTTACTAACAGATACAGTCTAGATAGGAAAATGTTATTCCTACTTTATGGGGAGTATTGTTAAAGCTTGTGGAGCCAGTCAGCATTTTCTGGCTGCTATTTCCATCTTTCCTATTGAATTACTTGCTTCAGAGCTATGGCCATTAGCGAAGAGAGATGAAGAAATGCCTCTTTTGCCTCAAAAGTGGTGTGGTCTGGCATTAGAGCTGGGAACTGTGGCTGCTGAGAAGCACTCTTCATCCTCAGTGACTCACTGCAAGACCTTAGGGGAAACATGGACATCAGCATGCTTGAACGTAGCATTTTGCTTTAAGTAACCAAAATGTGACATCTTAACCCCAAATATTCTAATACAAACCTCAGCAACACAGAGATCAGTCACTGGTACTTAGTATCTCCAAATATTAAGCTCTGAATAGCTCAAGTCGTGCATCAAAAGTGTCTTATGAGAAGTCTGTTCTTTGCTTCCCATATCCCCTTTTGTAACCTACAGGATACAAGATGCCTCTGCCTTGGAATAAACCCATGTGTCTTAGATTAATACATTCGTGGCTGTGAGGCATCTGCAGATGCTCCAGCTCCATGGGAAACTATCCCAGTTCAGCATGTTTTCCATTCTACTGTTTCAGAATGAAGGAAGTGCTTGAATTACAGCACTTTATAAACCAATAAAAAAGGGCTGTATCTTGGGCTGGAACTTACATTGTCAGCCTTAAAAGCCCATAAAGACATTAATAAATTCCCACTGTTATCACAGTACTTCTGACACTCAGATTAGTCTTCTTGTCCCTTGTTACCTGCTACCATCTTTCCACCTCAGTGCAGTCAAGCACAAGCAGGAGGTGTATTCCATTGCTCCAAATGATCTTCCTGCTTATGATCTAAACACCCTACTATGGATAGCTTACAACAGGAATGTAAAGAGAAAGGAAACAGCTCAATAAAATAAGTAAGTGTGAGCAAAAGAAAATTGGTGATCAGAAAAGAGATTGTTGGATGAAAGATCTTCTGGATGAAATTGTACAGCAGGTAAGAAGAGACGCTGCCTCCTCTCAGGGATGTGACATACAACTCCCTTTTATGAAGCACTTCTCCCTCTGTCCCTGCTGGACAAGAACCTACCTGGCTCCTGCAATGATTAAGGGTCTGGAGCATCTCTCTTATGAGGGAAGGCTGAGGGAGCTGGACCTGTTCAGCCTGGAGAGAAGGCTCTGGGGGGATCTGATCAATGTATGTAAGTATCTGAAGGGAGGGTGTTAAGAGGATGGGGCCAGACAACTCTTGGTGATGCCAAGGGATAGGATGAGAGGCAACAGGCATAAACTAAACCACAGGAAGTTCCACCTGAACGTGAGGAAGAAGTTCTTTACTGTGAGGGTGACTGAGCATTGGAATAGGTTGCCCAGAGAGGTTGTGGAGTCTCCTTCCCTCCAGCTGCTCAAAAGCCACCTGGACACAAGCCTGAGCAATGTGCTGCAGGTGACCCTGTTGCAGCAGAGAGGTTGGACTAGATGACCTCCAGTGGTCCCTTCCAACATCAACCGTTCTGTGATACTCACAGACTATCAAAGACTGCAAACAAAGAGGAGGGCAGGCAGCTCACCTGTGCTGGCTGGATGTTGGGAGAGTGCCTGCTTGGGATTTCCCCGCAGCAGTTTCAGATCCTCACCATCTTCCTCTTGTGGATTTTCTTCTTCACGAAAACTCACTCTCTGAACGTCTGCTGGAGTGAGAAGGCAAAACAACAGAGATGCTCCCTCTGTTAAGGAAAAGAAACTTCCAGTGTCTGAAGGGGGCTACAAGGGTGCTGGGGAGGGACTCTTCATCAGGGACTGCAGTGTCCCCCTGTGCAATTTCTCCTACTTTTCTGTCTCACTTGTGAGAAGATGTGGGGTGTTGAAAGGGGGTGCCTGGAAAATCTGTTTTGTTGCGCACTTCTGAATTTGTTTAAAGGGGTGAAACAATTATTTTCTCGCCGCTTTTGCTGTTGGGTGACGTGGTCTGGTGTGAGGTGTCCCTGCCCACGGCAGGGGGGGTGGAACTGGATGATCTTAAGGTCCTTTCCAACCCAAACCATTCTAGGATTCTATGAAGAACTGCAAGAGTCACTTCTAATAACAAGGCATTCTCTCAAGACTGGAAACCAGCAGCAAGACCAAGCCTGTTCTAGCTTTAAAACAAGCCATTTAATCATTTGAAAAAGGAAAACGAAAGGGACACTTCCCGGGAAAACTGCTGTGGGTGATGCCTACGGAGTGACGGCCAGGGAAGGGTTACACTTTACATTTGGCAGTGTGTGCTCTGTGGGCTCTACTTATCAGCTACCACCAAGAAGGAGATCCTGAGATGCACAGAGCTTTGGTCTCATGTAGTGTATCAGTTCTTATATTCCTGAACTGGAAGGATGGGCTTAGTTGCGTTTTGTTACTGTATAGTGTTTAGTGGTGACTACAGTACAACAGTAAATGTACTCAGGGATGACTTCACCATGTTCTTGCCCTTAAAGCAGACACAGAGGGAAAGGAGGAAAGCAATTAAGTGCTAGTGTGAACATTTGCTAAAGAGTTGGAGAGAAATATGGTCAGTGTATGGCCTTGAGGTTTCACTGAGGCGCCATGCAGATGGGAGTGCTAGAGATAACAAGAAGCTGTAAATAACGAGTGAAAGGGGCCTCTCTCATGAGCAAAGAGAGCCTTCCTTCAAGGAAACAGAGAAGGAATGTGGGGGAGGCCATCAGTAACCCCAATTATGTTAGGAGAAAGCTAAAGGATGGCTGCAGACTGGTCTTAAAAGTTTCTAGAGACAGGCTGTGTTCACAGATTGATGTAACAAAACATTGAAGGCAGTAAGTGAGGAAAGCAAAGGGAGCTGCTTCACCGTCCCTTGCTGAATAGCCTTCAACCAATTCAGTATTGCAGGCAGGGCTCTGTCTAGCAGCATCCTTCACACAGGTGAAACTACTAAGCATAATGAGTAGACTACCACGGCTTTGCAAAACCATGCTTTAATAACTGTGTAAATGCTGCTTCATGGTAAGTTTTAATAAAAAGCTGCTATTGATCTTCGAGATCAATTTAAATCCCAGCACAAAGCAGGATGTGGCAACCCCAGGTTTCAATTTCATGCAGAGAAACCTGCAAGGGAGGCAGAAGTACAGGCGCTGCACTAGCACATCTGGCAAAGATGCCTTCCCGCAGGAGCTGCTCTGAAGTACCTGCAGGTGAGCAGCAACCTCACTGAGAATCTACTCCTTTCTCCAGGGGTTTTCCCATACTCACACCAGGGCTTTCCTCCTCCTCCCATACACCACAATCCACCTGCCTCTCCCATGCGGGTCCTGTTCTGTTCCTCTCAAGGTGTGTAAACCACCCACTGCTTTCTCATTAATAAATGCAAAGAGAAATGCTGAGTGTCAAAGCACAAGGGCATAATGCAGACACCAACTCTCATACTACGTATAGAATCATAGAATGGTTTGGGTTGGAAAGGACCTTAAGATCATCCAGTTCCAACCCCCTGCCATGGGCAGGGACACCTCACACCAGACCATGTCACCCAAGGCTCTGTCCAACCTGGCCTTGAACACTGCCAGGGATGGAGCATTCACCACTTCTTTGGGCAGCCTGTTCCAGTGCCTCAGCACCCTCACTGTAAAGAACTTCTTCCTTAGATCCAACCTGAACTTCCCCTGTTTCAGTTTGAACCCATCACCCCTTGTCCTATCACTACAGTCCCTGATGAAGAGTCCCTCCCCAGCATCCTTGTAGCCCCCTTCAGATACTGGAAGGCTGCTCTGAGGTCTCCACACAGCTTCTCTTCTCCAGGCTGAACAGCCCCAACTTTCTCAACCTGTCTCCATACGGGAGGTGCTCCAGCCCCTGCTCATCCTTGTGGTCTCCTCTGGACTTGCTCCAGCAGCTCTAAGTCCTTCTTGTGTTGAGTACACCAGAACTGCACCCAGTGCTGCAAGTGGGGTCTCATGAGAGCAGAGTAGAGGGGCAGGATCACCTCCTTTGACCTGCAGTCTTCAGTTCCACCACAGTAAGCTAGTTTCAGTTCTATTTAATTCAGGGAAAAGGATGTCAGTGAAAATATGCCTCTTTACATGGACAAGTTATATAAGTAATTTTTTTCCCTGCAGTCAGGGTATATGAAAAACCTGCAGTACCATCCTGCTGCTCTCTCATTACATGGCAGTAAGAACAAGAATTAACTGTCTTTCCGGGGACAAAAATGGCCAAGCTCCAAAATTGAAATGGAAAAAAAAAGCAGGCTCCAAACAAACAACTGAAAAGCTTCAGAATAAAGACAAAGGAAATATACACCCACTGAGATAGGAGTTTTCAAATCACCTTCTTTAGGCTATTTATAGAGCACCCCATCCCTGTGAACGTTGCTCCCTTTTGAAGACTTACAATATCTCACTTTAATGGCACTATTAATGAGACCAGATAATGGTTTCTTGGCTAGTATCTGCTTACAAAGGGCAGAGTGGTGCAGGAGTAGCATACAGAGCACTGCCAGCATCTGGTACTGGGAAGTGGTAATATTCTACACCACTTCTGAACGATGCATGTCTGACTGAGGAGAGCAGCAGTAGTTTTTCCCCACAAAGAGTGATCCAGTCTACAGCTGAAAATGGAAATTCAGACTCCTACAAGTCTGGACTTCAGTCCCACCAACTGCTCTATGAAGGTAATGAAGGGAAAAAAGACAAAAGCCAACTGCTAAACAGAAAGGAAAAAAAGGCTTTGTGCTCCATCTCCATCTTCCGTATCAGTCTCCAGCCAGAAAACTGCAAGTTCCAACCTCTCGAGCTGCTATGAGCAGCATTTGCAAACACATGTTTTCCCCCCCTCTCCCTCCACATTCCTCTAAGAGACTCTTATTTGCAGTGGATGCAGGTGGTGGAGTGTTTTCTGTCCTCTCTTCTCCCTAGCATTCCATTTCAGCCATCCTCTACTGAAAATGCTTCCAATGTCTATTACAGCTCAGAGATTCTCTAAGTGCCACTGAAATGAAATGGACCAAATAGAGCCAGTGAACAGCAGTGCCAAGAACAGGACTGTGAAGGTAAATTATATCCCATGATGAGCATGGCAGGAAATCATATGGTCTTCCCAGAACTACCCTGAAACCAGTTAGGGCACTGATAAAGGTGTTGCTGTAGAAACAGGGAGAATACTCTGAGACAGCCCCACAAGTATGTCCTCAGTAGTTAGGAGGTGATTTCCAATTCATGCTGAGCTCCCCACTGCTCAGGCTACACCTGACTTCGTAGAATAACTGAATCATTTAGGCTGCAAGCAGCCAGTGGAAGTCATCGGGTCCAAGCTCCAGCTCAAAGCAGGGCCAACTCTGAAGTTGCATTACACTTGTCTCCAGCTCATATATTATAAAGTAGTCTAGACACGACTTTGTGAGCTGCAGCTGCTGCAGTGCAGTGGGACATGAAGTAGTTTTAACCTTACAACAGGTCTGCAGAACTCGTGTGGTAGGCAGAGACCTGAAAGTGTCTTAGCACTGAAGCTGACTTCTCTGGTGCCAGCAGCATAGCAGCGACCAGAGCTCTGTGCAGCAGGCTGTGTTACAAACCTCTTACTACTAACAGCTGGGTCAAGACATCACTCTTTTGAATGGAAAACTGGCTCTGCAGAAGTCAAGTGCATTCCTTCTATTCACTATAGGCGAGAGGATTTCAAACCCTGGTTTTGGCCTCTAGTAATCACACATGGTGGGCAGCTGCAGTCATTACTTAAGAGTTAATCCTGTAATATCCTTTGTTAATCTAACTACAGCGATCAAGTGGCATGGAATATATTGAGCATACTCATAGGGTGCATGTTAGATGAACAGGATTACCTGCTGACAATGGTAATACTACCCTGTATTTATTCAGCAGTTCTCTGAAGAACAGGAGGTACTTTTTAAAGGTGGGCAAATATTTGTTAATCCCAGACAAGAAAATGTAAGTGCAAAGAGGTTAAGTAGTAACAACAGTTCCACACAGTGAACCAGTAGCAATATCCCTATGCTCTAACCCAGCCATGGGTTGATACGACCTGCTCAGAAAGTCCTAACAACCACAGCACATCTTGTTTTCTTATGCTAAGTCACACAATCCTAGAATGGCTTGGGTTGGAAAGGACCTTAAGATCATCTAGTTCCAAACCCCCTGCTTATAAAACAACATCTCTATTGCCTCTATTTTTACTACTCCCTTTCCTTTAACTTTAGAAGACTGTACACCAATTATATTTGGGGAGTAAACATAGAGTTTACATGGCAAACATAGAGAAGGGATTGTTCTTTCCCTTGCACTGCAGTGTCTAACACTGTGCTATGGAATAATCAAATGTCAGCATTTTGAACCATTTATCACTTACCTGATGTCTTCATAAGGGATTAGTTTGCATTCCTTGTGTACGAAAAACAGATGTGTTTAAAACACTGTGCTAAAATAATGAACTTTAAGAACAGAGCTTTCCTTTTTCCTCCTCTTTAAAAGATCCTTTATAGCCACAACCCATCCCTGTGATTCCTGTCTTTAGACATTATTCTTCTAATGTTCATAAGGTCATTTGTACACTAAACCAGCGCACCCATAACACACACTGCACTGCTCATTAGTGCCTCACGTGAGCATTCACCTGCAGTAGCTCTCAATAAAGACAGAAGAAAAGCAATGCCTACCTAATCTGGGCTACAGTGTGTAACTGAAGAGTAGCAGAGATCACCCCACCTTCTCTTTGTATCTAGTTCAGCATTTACTCTAAAAGACAGTGTGGAACAGAAGCCAATAATCAGGGACCTCTATAGCAAATGAAGAAGATCAGACATCTCTGAGGGATAATTTGTCCCACTTATTCTAGACACTTATTTTAGTCTGAGCCTCCTTCTGGAGATGCTTCTCTTCATTCCCTGCAGAGTCAGCCAGAGTAAGGCAATGAGATGCCTGCTGGTGGATGAAGTTCATTAAATGGGTATTTTTTGTACTGGCAGTTTGTAACCTACATGTTGTACAAAGTGAGACACATCCTACCTCTGCTGCAAGCAGAGGCAGAATGCAAATCATCTCAGTGGTGTGGGTCAGGGAAACCAGCACCTCACATACAATCACGCCTCTAAAATGCACAGTCATCCAATCATCTGCTGATGTGGTTTGCAACACTGCATTTATAAAACCCCTTTCAGCTTCTATTTCAATGATATTAAATAGTTTTCCACTTGCTTGTGAAACAAATCCATCTCCAGCCATCCCAAGGTATAGGACATACAGGTTTTAAGCTACTCCTCATTGTTTGTGTCCAGGTTTGTTGGACAACAAAGACAGTCTGGAGTAACTTGGCTCTTATATTCTCATTAGAAAACTGCAGCTCTAAATTTTACTTTGTGATAATTTGTGAATAGGAAATAAGAAGCAGCACAAATTCCTCTGCAAAGGAAACTGGAAAACGGCATTCCCGTTTACTATTCCCAACTGCAGTTAGGTAAATTATGCTATTTAGGGCATTAGATATTGGGAAGCAAGAAAAGTTCAGTTTTGCCTTCTTATGCTTCTTATGAGAGACAAGACAGATTGCAATGCGCCTCTCTTGAGAAGACAAGGCTGACATGATCTCTGGGAAGAATCAGTGGATGAAATCCCTGATTTCACTGGAGTCAGGAATTTGCTTTAGAACAACTGTTTAATTTTAGGCACAAACCTTTACTGCCAAAGCCTATTGTTCGGAGAACAGCCATTAGCCTCTGACAACTGTGAAGAGAGGTGGTTAGGGAAAAGACACTGTTAAGTTTCATTGACATGTAATTGACTTGGGGAGCTCTACAGAGAGGAGCAGGGAATTACTAAGTACTTTACAATGACAAATACAGGGAAACATGCCATAATTACCAGTGCCAGTATCAATGCCCAGCAGTACCTCAGGCTTCAGCTTGGATATTCAGTTGCTGTGTTGGTGGCCTTGGAACTGCCCAGTACTCCCCTGGTTTTGAGGAGGAAGAGCTGAAACTGGAGGAGCATCAGAAACCACCTCTAACTCACACCTGTACCTAGTTTTTACCTGCATTTGTTCTCTCTAATGAAGCTGCAGAGAAATCACAATGCCCATTCCCAATTTCTGGTCTGAGAGCACAGGGAAGGTGGAGGCAGCGTGAAGTGAGCTGCTTTGATCTTGCTTTTAATCTATTTTACTCAAAATCTCTCCTCTTGCATAGTATTTCTTTCATTGTCCCTTTATTTGAAGCGGATGACTCAATCCCAATTTAACATGAAATATCTTCTGGGAAAAACTCTAAGCATCTGCTTCACAATCCTGCTTTTTTCCTCCCTGGCATTACGGAGCATAAACACTTATGAAGTTAAAATGATGTTTAATTAGTAGCTATAATATTCATCATCTTTCAGGTGCACAACACAAAGCAATTCAGGAGAATGACTACTGTTATCTCGTCTTACAGAGAAATGAGGTGAATTAAATGATCTGCTTAATGACACACTTAGTGTTAGATTCCAGATCTGGCTGCTCCCAGTTATCTGAACCAACTGGGTCACGTTTAGCAATATACAATTGTACAAAATCCCCACTTCTATATTCACCAAGATCTGGATATGCACAACATGCAGAATTAAAGAACTAACCCAAAAAAGTTACTTCTCAGTTGACCCTTGCCATGAAAAGATACTGTGTTTTCCTACTGCAACCAGTTACTACACCAGCAGGTAAATCATACTATGTTCTCTGCTAAATAACTAACTCTCCAGTTCAAGGAGAGTTGAAGGTAAGAGGCAGGACAAAAGAACTCCAGCTAAGAAAGCCAGTGTTCTCTGTGGGGAGTGGAAGGATTTGTAGTGGATTGTGTAAGACATGCAACCTACCCATCAAGATCACTCTTGAGCGTGTTCTTTGTTATCAGAGTAAAAAGGCTTTGGACAAGGGCATGTACTGACAAGGACAAGGGGAATGGCTTTAACCTGCCAGAGGGGGGATTGGGATGAGCTCTGAGGCAGGAGCTCTTCCCTGTGAGGGTGCTGAGGCGCTGGCACAGGGTGCCCAGAGAAGCTGTGGCTGCCCCATCCCTGGCAGTGTTCAAGGCCAGGTTGGACACAGGGGCTTGGAGCAACCTGCTCTAGTGGAAGGTGTCCCTGCCCGTGGCAGTGGTTGGGACTGGATGAGCTTTAATGTCTATTCCAACCCAAACCAGTCTGGAATTCTATGATTCTATGAATACACATTCAAGAACAACCAAAATTCTTGCCAAATTGTACATACTCATAACTCAAAACAACCACTGTTTCTCCTCATGGAGAAACATTTGCCAAAAACTACATTAAATCACCAAAGCTGGAAGTGTCTTGAACACATTCAAAAGAATACACGTGTGGGTTTGAAAAGTCCAAAGCAGCACTGTGGATTTTGTCCATATAAACCTACAAACACATGTAGCAGGGCAGTTCAATACAAAAAAACTGTATTATAAAGAAAACTATAAAGATATAAAATCACCCGGTTTAGGATTCCCTGACCCGACACCTACACATGTGCAGGAGCCTGAGGTGCTGGAATTCTTCATCAGATCCTCAAGAGAAAGGCATAACTGTTCTCCCAAGGAAGAAGGTCAATCACAAGAGAGATTTGTTTAAAAGAAACAGCAGGAAGCACATGTCATAAACCTACAGATCCTCTTTGGCATTGGCAATGGACAATGTAAAGGCTGACTGGTCTTTGCCAAATCCAGGTTATGTTCTTCCAAGGATGAAAGAGCCTGGATGTTATTAAGTAGCAGAAGATGAACTGCATGACAAGCTTTCAGTTTGTTGTGAGGCTTTTGGAGGTAAAGTGAATTAACAAAGAACAGTTTTCCTCAGTTCATTAAATAATGTTGCTCCAAGTTTGCTGTGTAGCTTTATCTAACTTCCAGTGGCTCTTCTTGCACATGGGGAGCAACATCCCCGAAACACTCCTCCTGTGCTGGTGGGTTCTAAGACTTGATTCAATTATATCCATCAATATATTATTAATTTGCATCTTTTTATTAAAGAATCATACCCTGAGCCCTTTGAATTATTAACTGATAATGTATTCACACCTGAGGGGAAAGGGCTTTTTTTCTTCCCAAACAGACCTTCTCCATCTGGAGCAGCCAAGGAAAACCGAAATCAGCATGTACTTACTAACCACACTTTATGTCTATATATACACTTCCATGTTTGTGGTTATTCTTTAAAGGTTGTCGCATCACTCAATCTATAAATACCTGTTTCACTTCAGGATGAATCTGAGAAGTGTCAAATCCAACCCCCAGGCAATGCTTCACATCCAATTAAATAGTGAAATCATTGCTAAATTAATAGTCAATTAAAATTTAATAGTTGATCCTGATTCATCATCCTAAATGTCTTCTTCTCGCCGTTTCCTGTTCCTAGAGTTGTGATGGCAAATCTACATCCTCCTAACTCATAGCTAGCAAAAGCAAAGCAAATCAGTCCCCACTGCAGGATATGATAGGAATGGAAAAGATTAACTTCAGTGTTTCCTATGGAATTTTTCCTTCAATGAGTCAACTTAATTGTATAGCAGGATAAAGTGCTTTGTGTCAAAACACATACTCCTGTAGCTCTGGACAGGGAGACAACAGTAACTTATGTAAGACATAAAGTATTTTGACTTATGGTAAAGAGATGAGCGTGGAAAAAGGAGCTGGAACTAGTCCTGCTAGTCTTGCACAGCTGAGGTAACATGACTGTACATGAGGAAAGAGCTTACACAGCTTTTTTCTTTTCATGCTCCAACTGGAGCTAGATTGAACAGGAATAGTAACTGATGCCTTTAGCTACTTAAGGAGTAATTAAACTCCACCAATTTGTAGTGAATAAGAAAGCTTCTGGTGGTCTGTTACCACTCATTCTTCAGCACTGTATCTCAAGACGTAGTGTTTGGTATCTCCCAAAGCCCCATTACTGGTTAGCAGGGCTGGTATTTTTGTACTGTGACCATATGCATTTTCAATTTCAATTGCCCATCATTACACCTTCATCATTAACCATTAGAAGATAAAGGACTTTATATTCTTTTTTCTGTGCTTGTCCAGCCCCAAAGGGGCTTGGATTGAGGATGAAGATCTATAAATGTCACTACGGTAGAGATTTACAGCATCCGTAAGACCTTGAACTGAACAGTGTTTGTTGGAACTGCACACAAACTTGTAGCCTTACCTTGGAAATGCAGGAGGAGAGCCCTGAAAAACCATCTGCCCCCACTTAGCACAGAAATCATCCTCGGAGAACATGGTGCTATGACAGTTAATGTTAGCTCCAGGCCCTGCTCTGAATTAAATGTCCCGTTCTTGCCTGGTGATAACGAATACTGGCAGCTAGTGGGAGACCAATTCCCAAGCACAAATACTTGAATAGCACATCCAGATTTTATGTGCACAGAAGGAGGCTTAAATGCCTGAATGTGGAAATTTTTAGGTCTTGATAGTTATAAAATTAGACATTTTTACTGGCTTTGTTGTTATATTTCAATTTCTCCTCACCCAAAGCCTCTTACACTTTTTTCCTAGTGATCCCACGTACAAAAGAGAAGAATTGTTCCTTAATGGTGGCTGAAAGGAAGAATTTATTCAAGTGTGTTCTGCAGTTACTGTTTAAAGAGCATCTGTTTGCAGAGATTACTCCTTTTTCAGATGGGAGCTAAAGGTTTATCTTTTAGCATCTCAACCTAGCAGGTAGACCCTGCTGTAAAAAATGATGTTCAAGACTTCTTGGAGGAGAAGAACAGGTTGAAATCTGCACCCTGACAGCACTAGTTTGGCATTTTCTTCTTGAGAGATGTCTATAATCCAGTGTGAGACAGTTGCATGTGTGCTGTTATCACAGTGTTAGTTTGAAAGTTAGTACTGAGCATTTGACATTTCTCTTGATATACACACACAGTTTTTCTAGTAGACATCAGTTTTAGTGGAGACTGTTGTGAGTGGTGATAAAATAACCAGGTAAAAACCCAACAGTTTTCTATAATAACCCATTAAATAACCCGATTTCTTTATCTGCATTGTGCAATTAAAATCCTGAGAAAGGCATTCTGGAACCATGCAACGATTTCAGAGATGTTTATAGCCACTATTTGAAATGTTATGTCTTCGACTTTTTGAGCCTGGACTTCACAGGTTACCCCAAATGTGCAACATTTAAAGAAGCTGCTGATTTTAATAAGATATTTGGTCCTGATCTAACTTCTTCAAGGAATAAAGAATTCTAGTGAAGTGAAGCAAGTAGATAACTATATTGCAATGATAATAATAATAGTAATAATAGTAGTAAGAATAATATATACCATTATATATTACACAGTTGTTATAAATTATATT
>NW_009927649.1:22777-68544 GCF_000696875.1 Nestor notabilis | reverse complement strand
TGCCGCACTTCCTTTCAGTCGGGATGCAACGTTCCTGAGCCTGCAGCAGGTGATCCTTGGATATGAGCCAGCAGTCTTGGGCCCTCCTGCCCTCTAGGACTATATCCCATGGAACCTTACTAAGCAGGTTCCTGAAGAGGCCAAAGTCTGCTCTCTTGATGTCCAGGGCAGTGAGTTTGCTGCATGCTCTTCTCGCTGTCCTGAGGATCTCAAACTCAACCATCTCATGGTCGCTGGAGGATCTGGGCTGCCCTGGAGCATCACATTCCCCACCAGCCCCTCCCTGTTGGTGAGCATGAGGTCAAGCATGGCACCTCTCCTTGTTGGTTCCTCTATTACTTGCAAGAGGAAGTTGTCTTCCACACAATCAAGGAGCCTCCTGGATTGCTTGTGCTGGGCTGTCCCGTCCCTCCAACAGATATCAGGATGGTTGAAGTCCCCCATGAGGACAAGGGCATGTGAACGCGAGGCTGCTCCTATCTATCTGTAGAGCGCTTCATCCACAGATTCCTCCTGGTCAGGTGGCCTGTAACAGATCCCCACAGTAATGTCCCCTATTGCTGTTCTTCCTTTGACCCTGATCCATAAGCTCTCTGTTACCAGCCATCTTTCTCTTCAGCTTGGATGTCCAGGCATGCATCTTTGGGTGCAGGACTGGAGAGAGACTTGAATTCATAGCTCTGAATAAGAGTAAACCCTCTTACTTGACCCTTCTGCCATCACAGTTTTAAGACAGACAGATAAATGAAAAGATTCAGTTCCAGAGCTGTTTGCCAGATCTGCTGGCTTACTTACACATGATTTGTAGCAGAGCGGATGAGAGAAATTCCCTAAATTAAGCTGCCAAAGCTTGCTGCTCAGCTCTATTAGCTGAAGGACAACTTATTGACATGAAGCATTACCATGTTGGAATATGTTGGAGGAGAAGGTAGGAAGAGAGAAATCATTCAAAACACAGGATTCACTGATTACTCCCTCTTTTATATTAGATGTGCAACCATACTGTTCTGTATATTGACATATGGGTATCCCCACAAACATATATACATACACTCTACACAAGTAACTGTACTTTCTCTTATGCTATTTCTCTTAACTGCTAAACATGTTCAATACACCAAAATCAGTTGTGTAAACTTATGGTCAGCCTGTTATTTCCCCTGCAACATTGCTTGATAATCCTTCTCTAGGATGAACAGTAATAAAAAACTACAGAACCTTTTTTCTATTCTATTAATTGAAACTAGAGAAAGGAGAAGCCATTGAATTTGGCTTTCCGACAGTATTTTGGGCAAAAGAGGCTGACTATTTTACCTAAAGATAACATCCCCATTATGATTTCTAACATCAAGTAGTAACTGATCTGCTGATGTTGCCTGATGTGACAGATGTCAGTTGCCACCCCATTTAATAATCAGTACTGTGTGACTCTTGGAGAATATTTTTGAGATTGCTAAAAGAGTAGGAAAAAGTAAACACAGTTCTGGATGTTAGTAATAGAACTATATGAATCCTTCCCCCTCCCATCCCAGAAAGTTTATTACTGAATAGAAAATTTAGTGAAAGTCTGCATTTATCTCCATTAGTCTCACGGCTGTCTCACTGCTCTCCCTCTCCTACTGATGCTTACCAATGTAAACAACAGGCTTTATTGTTAAACTCCTTTTGATCTTTATCCTAGGATTCACCTATCTAATCGTAGGGGTCCCTGAATTGGATGTCTAAACCTGAGCCTGTCACTCAGGAGTGAAGAGAATCTAATACGTCCTGAGGGTATTCGGTGTCACTGTAAAATAGACAACTAATATACATCAGATGAATGACTCTCTGGAGGTACCTTTTTCTACTGGTGGGGCTAGATCAGACCTCAGCATCTAACTTCAAAAGGTCTGAAGTTAGGTCAAATGGGAAAAGCAATGAACACATATGTAGAAACTTGAAACAAACGAAGAAATCTTTGAGGGTACAAATCTAATTTGTTTCAAAGTGATGCTTGATCAGATTCTAAAAATGGCATGGTTGCCTGTGACAGCAGGAGACCATAGAAGAGCTTCCTCCAGCTGTACACACGTAAGAGAGAGCATGATTTCCAGACATTTACACACCCCTCTGGCATTAGCAATGAAGAAAAAAAAAAAAAAGAGGTAATGACAACACATTGGCATTCAACGCTTACCTTTGTAAGGGTCTCCAAAAGCTGAGGCACCATTATGCAAGAGGTCACACTGATGATACTCACATGCTGCCGTCAGACCCAGGGAAGGTCACAGACAGACAGCACAGGATTAGATGAAAAGTGCAGCAGCAGCAGAATAGATAGGAAGTAAACTATTTCAAAATGAACTGGAATTTTCCAAGCCAAACTATTTTTTTAAAGTTAAAACCTCTGTCATGAAACATGTTTATATAAAGGAGTGTGTGAATGGGTTGTATGGCGGTTTTTCTAGAGTCTGCTTTTCACTGATGCCAATGTCCTTACAGCCTGTCCCGTCAGAGAAAACCACATGGTTAACTTCACTAACAAAAGGTCCATCAACTTTACATACTAATCCACATTTTTCTCCCCCACCACAAGATAACAGTGCAACAATTCGTTTCATAACACAGCACAAGTATTCTATAGAGTCGAAAAACTGTATTCAATAAAAACGTTCAGAGACAGACCCATGGAGCAAACGTCTGTCTGCCTTCTGATAAAATGTAGACCCAAATGGCTGACAATCTCTTCAAAACTAGGCCTCATAGTTTTGTACTTGGATCTTGTTTATATCACGTATATCATTTATATCTGTTTCAGTATCACTGTGGTAAAGACATTTCTCCCACATCTAAAAAAATTTCAAATGTACTATAGCAGCTCCTGCAGGCCCCTGGACTGCCCCCTAGTGCAGAATTGCCAAGCAGGCTCAGGTGAACCATGGAAGGAAACTGAGATCCACTGAGCACCATTCAAGTAGATGCAAAGTAACTGAACTCAGTAAAACCATATAGCAAAGAAGCCCCTTGAGGCAAGTCTGTTAGGGGGAAAATGACAAGTTGGAGGAAAAGTTTCCCGTCTTCTATTTCAGATTTTCCTGCACGCGGCATCATCTGCCATCAGTCTCAGCTGCACTTCCCATCCTCCCAGCTCTCAAAGCTATATCCATAGCTGAGGGGAACTGGTTCAGTGCACAGTGTCTCCTGGTTAGACAAGCTGGGCTGTGATATGACGCAGCTAGAAACCAGTTCTAAATTTGATATGCCAAAAGATGAACTATTGTTCAACTAACGGGTGACATATATGCTTTTAGGTTGCATGTTACTGATTTTAATGGTACTGATGGAGTTCTGGTACCGCTGTTTTGGACTGCCAGCCTAGGTGGTTACTGTAGCATCTTTTATTATAAATCGTTGAATTGTGTGTATTAAAATGCAAAAGCTTGGGCTATAAGCTTACTTCTGAGAAAAATTCTTAAAGCCACTACCCTTCATAGATGCTTTTGAGAAACAGAAGTTACGTAATTAAGAGCAAACAGATAGCATTACAAATTTTAACTTTTTTAATTGCTTTTTAAAAAGTATAATGAAGATAGGGTAAAGAGACTTCAGATAAAGTCTTGGTCATACTCAATTCTACTGCAGATTCTGTCACTACCTTCTGTAACACAAGAACTCCACTATCTTATATCCACCCACTAAAAGAAATACAATTCTGATTTTAAAAAGCACTAGAAGTGTCAACTCCCAATTTCTTTCATTTCCTGGAGGATTTTGGCAATATTTTTCTGACTTGGGATGTGACACGCCAACTCCAACTCTCTCATCATTGATGTGCTGCTGGAAGGGTGAATGATCTCAGATGAATGACAAAAAAAAAACCAAACCTGCTGAGGTTTGTTTGTTCCCTGTCTAGCAGAAAACAGAAGTAAGTTGGGTGCAAATATTTTAAAAGGGGAGAGGGGGGCATGACACACACAGTGTTTGGTTTGGGTTATTTGTGGTAGTCTGGGGTTTTAGAGGGGATTATTTGGGGTTTTTTGTTTTGTTTTGTTGTTTGTTTGTTTGTTTTTTTAAATTTGTGACATTACTATACCAGAATAGAGAAGGAAACTGCAAGGAGGATTGAGGGGAGACAGAATATCTGAGATGCTTCCAATATGCTACTAAACTGGTTATATAAAGCTGCTGTGTTTTCCCACAAGCAGATGAACTGGGAAGTGCCCTGATTTGACATGTCCAGCTGAATCATGGAGATTGCAGGACTCCACTAAGCACAAGTAAGCCACAATGCAATATGCCATTGCTCTTAGCAATATATTACTCTGAGTGTGTTCATGTTCTAGTGTTACCAAGGAGTAGGTTTTTCTCTTGCTAGACTCCACAGAAACACTTCCAGGTTTTAGCCTTCTGGATGCTGCTTTGAATTTTACAACCAAGCTTTGTCTGTGAGGAACCTGAAAGCCTGGAAGACATGCTTTTGTTACATTCTCATGTTTTAAAGTATGCACCATCAGAATAACAGCAAACCTCATATTGTTCAATGAATTCATTCTTTTGTTAAAACCAGGTAGCAATATTCAGGCCTTTTATCACGTATGAGTCTTTTGCATAACAGCAGTAATTACTGGAAGCAACTTACAGCAACAATGTAGTATAGTGGTCATATGCTTCTAGAAGAATGCCATTAACTAACTGAGAAGTAGAGCTCTTCTGTATGCCACAGCAGGAGCCAGGCTTGTGCATTTGACAGACACAACTGAAGCACTAGTGAGGCCCAGATCATTATTTCAGCCTAACCCGAAGAAGAAGGAAACACTAGAAAAGTAACTGTAAACAAACTCAAAAGTCACTTGCACAGTTTAACCATATACCACCTTTTTTTTTTCCTAACTCTGAAAGTTTTAAAATGTAACAAAAGGAGTAGAAACTTCCGCAAGCGCAACATCAAAAGTGCAGTCAAATCAACACCAGCAAATTAGACAAAGCAAGTCCAGACTCCAACAGCAACACTTGGACTTGCCGTACAGGATGCATATTTTATATCTTTCAGTGGCAAAGGTAAAAGAAAGTATTAAAATACACATTGACTCAACCACATGCAGAATTGAAAATGTGTATGTTCATCAAAGCTACTAGTTCTAGTACCTGTATCTTTTAAACTTCATAGCATAAATTATTATTTTGGATTAGTGTTACAAGTGAAACAATCCATCACAAGACATAAATTGGAACTTGGTGACAGGGTTTCAAACATGCTTTTTAGACTGCACTTTAAAAGCAATTACACAGTCCTAGTAAGGACTGGACAAGCTCACTCAGCTTTGCACCTGCTTCCAGAGATGCAAAAATATTCCTCAGCATCAGGCTTTTGCCAAATGACCCATTCTCTAGCCTGTTCTCAACAACAGTTTGTTGCTCTCATCTAGTGCCTTTCACAAGCAATGTACTCCAACTAGCAGCAAATGCTTCTGTCCTCACTGTAATTCTGGGCAAGCCAAGGCATATTTAAACAGAGTGGCTTGCTCCAGTCATCTGTAACTTCGGGACTTAATTCACTGCCATATGCACTAAGTCCCACTGCCTGGCACTGGGGTTCTCCACAAGATCTTGCACTCGCCTGTGTATTTGGTTTCTTTTCCCAGAAGATTACTGGCAAGGATACATTACAAAACGAGTTTGTCACATTGGCTAGCACACATTTCATCCAAAATGACTGTATGAGGAGCTTTAAGAAATACTGCAGGCAATAGATACCTGTAGCGATAAATTAGCTTTTCTAAAGAACAAGAAGAGATACACAAACTTGAAATATTCTTTCTTGGATGGCAGATGAAGTTTCAAAATGCAAGAACAGAAACACAACAAGATTTGTGAATGGCCCATAAAAGGCCTTTTCTCCTATTTGCATTGCATGCATCTCATGTTGTCATGGAATAATCCCAAGTTAGTACCCCCTTAGCTAAGCTTTGAGATAGTGTTCGATTATTTTGCTCCTTGCTGTTTTTTTGCATTGATCTCTAGAGAAAGCATTTGAATAAATCAAAACTAAACATGAATTGCTGTTGCATCTTTTCCACGTCTCATATGTTCTATGACTTAATTCACACCCCTTAAATTGCCTATGCACAGTAGCACTTCACAACATAGAGTAAATGAAAGAAAACAGCTCAAATTTGTGGAACAACTGTGCACATTCAGTTTACTTTGTTTTCTCCTCTCTATAAAGGATCCACATGGATTCCCACACAGTAACCCCCAAAAACATTAACTTTCTACTACCAGCTTGCTGTCTTGAAGCTGACTTCTGTCCAACTTGACTCAAAAATAAAAAAATAAAAATCCAAAAGATCTTTAAAAAGTACGCCTTTTTCTTAAAGCACACTAACAGCTGTGCTACTTCATTTTTAGCTACCAGAGTATCAGTGCTTTTTGACAGGTTCTCAATCTCTGTAATGAAATTACATTGCAGGTCTTACTCTGACCTCAAGAGATCAGTTTCAAGTAATTCTTTCTCAGGGGAAAAAAAAACCAAACAACAACAACAAAACTCCAAAACAAAACCCAAAACATTGTCAAGATTTTATTTTCACTCCAACAGGTAACAACATACATTAAACAAATGCCTCGAGAAATCTTGGAAAGATGTAAAAATACGACAACCAATTTTGTGGTTGCTGCACCCAGGAGAGCTGTTACACAAAGAACACATGCAATAAATTAGCACTTAACAAAAACCAAAACTCTTTCATACTGGGCTCTTAGAACATCAGTCAGATTTAAACTAGAATCTTGTTTTCCTCTAGAATATCTATACAATTTAAATATTCACTTGAATCCATTGAAGGCAACAAAGTTAAGTAAGAAATATTAACACATACACAGACACAGCAGATACTTCACTTTCCTGTTTAGCATTGGTCCTAAAATCTCAGAACCTACATTAAATTTGCCTTGGAACACAAGCTTAGACACATCCTAAATTCTAGGAAGCTATCATGTGAAGCTAGGAGATGCCCTGATAAACTGGGAAAAGTCCTTGCCCAGTCTGGTGTAATGGGTCTGATTCTGCAACACTTACACAGAGATGAACAGTCACTTGGGCAGAAACACTCAGGCATGTGTGTCCCATGGCAATTAAGCCATGACATTTCTAAAGCCTTGCAGAGAACAGAGCTGCAGCAGGGCTGCTCGCTGGGCTGCTGACACGCACCAGCTCAGCGTGCGAGGTTATACAACTACCAGTCCTTCAGCTCTGCTAAAAGGAAATCACACCAGGAACTGCACTCAATTGCACTGCTTGTGTTAAGATTTGTTATTTTCCTCAGCTACCATCGTGAAAATGCTATAATCCCAAATAACCTGCCGTTTTAAAGGGCATGTTATGCTATACTTTGTTATTTGAGGGTTGCACAAGAGCCCAGGAATGTGTGTTCAGAAAAGCAACACATAAATATGATAAATTGAAATAAATCAATTATTCTGCTGGCCCTCTGGAGCCCCAGGCACCATTAGCTCTATGATAGCTGAGCAGAAGGTAGGTTTCCCAAAAGGTGTCTCAGTACTGAAAGTGAAAATTAACATTCACTGTTCTATATTCTCAATAATGAACACTGCCACAGTATCCACATAGAATAAACAGTTCATTCCACAAGTACAGGACAAGTATTCCTGTTATCAGGCTGATATGTATCACACTCCTCCAAAGCTGAGCAACAAATGGAAAAAAGAAACAAACCAAAAGGCTAATTCTTTTGGCAAGTCACCAGCCTCCATATACAGTGCTGGGGTAGAACAAGTCGCCCCAGGCAATGCTGGAAAAGAGGGGGAGGCAAAAATTCTGCAATAGCTGCATCTAGCCAACTCTGCAGCATCTCTAGCTGCTGGTGATGAGAAACTCTGAATGACACAGAAGTTTTCCCATTTATCAAGAGGGTATTTAATCAGAAAAGACAAAAGTTATAACGTTCAATTCCCTCATTACTGGCTCTTACCTTTAGTTCTCATGGAAAGCAGGCTTTATACCTCAAAATCCTCTGCTACTAAGTACATCCAAAGGTTTATAGCCCTGTGGGTAAGGGACTTGCTTCAATGTGATCATTAATGCTAAACTAACAAAACATATCAACAGTAACAAATCAAATTGCCCATGGTGAGCAACACATTCTTTTTTCAGTGCTGAAGAAAGGGGAACATGGCACTTGGCTTGGCAAACCACAGCACAAGATTCCACCTCCTGAAGTTAGTTTAAGCATTGAACATCACATTGTTGCATCTCAGAGCATTTATCCAAACACAAATGCATTCCTAAAGATCTGCAAAACTCTCCGGTAAGACTTGCATCAAACAAAATTAACTATCATTGAATAATTCCTATACACCCCCAAAGGCATATTGCCAGTAAAACTGGAAGCAAGTGATGTAGAAACTCAAAAAACGTTCTCATTTGAGTATCTGATTGCACCTTGCACATCTCTGGCAACCTCAGACATCTGCACTTCACTAGACAGTCCAGATGGACAGAAGCCAGACATACTTCCATGTCTTTTTAAGCACTACAGGTAGAACTTTTAAATTATACTATGGCCACTGACTTACGTTCCAGATGCTGGCATGTCTGCAGCATTTTTCTCCCTTATGACTACACCTTCATTTCATTTTGTTTCACTTTCACATGCATTTGCATGTCATTTCATTGCTGAAAAACACCTAGAATTGGTCAGGATTGTTGGCAGAATAGTTAAGATGATCAAAAGGCTTGTTGCCAAGAGACAAATGTATTTTTTATATGCAAAACAGTCAGAGCACTTAAATAATAGTTATGGTCTCTTCCAATAGCTTGTTAGTCACTACTTGATCCTTGATCTCCCTTGCTGCATTCATCACAAATGACTAACCTCTGGTTCCAGAACTGAGATTCCCATTTGTCTACCCTAGAAGCCTAATTTTGTCGTAATAACCAACATAATTAAAAGGTGGTAACATGGGAAAGATTTGCAAGTATACTTACATATTTAGGCATCTAAGAGGTTACATTCACTCTAAAAGATCCCTGCTTCTACATCTTTCAAACACTTTGTACAAGCTCTTCCAAAGTTAAATTTTTAGCACAGCACTAGTTGTTACTGCAGATAAGTATCCAAGGCAAACAGCAACAAACTACATGATGGAATATCTTATAACCCTCAGCTGCATTTAAAAAAAAAAAAAGACAGGAAAAGGAAAGAGAAATTGCTCAACGTTAAGCAAGAGACAAAAAGAGCCTCCAAATCCTTGCCTTCTGAGAAGCAAAAAGGAAAAGTCACTCAAAGTTAAGGCTGATTCAGTCAGAAGAGCAAGGAACAGGAGCTGTTCCCCCATAAATTGAAAACCAAAAACATGGAGCACCTTAAAACCTCAAGAAAAGACTACCATACAAAGTGATACAACAATTGGCCACTATGTGCTCAACCCAAACAATGTGGCTCAAAACTACATAACACCTTGTTTACTGAACTTTTTCTCACGACTCCTTTATTTCTGTTTCCCTGAATGACCAAAAAAAAACCCATCCTGAAATCCTGCAGGGATTCATTTTTGTCTTTACAATAATGAAATAAAGCAATTTAAAAAACCAAGGACACTTGGATGTGTTTTGTGGATACACTTTATGAGGGCAGAAAAATTATGGGAATAAGTGTATGTGATTAATGCATCAATCATGCTGCTTAAAAATGTCAATACAATAAAACATTCCTCTGTAACTTCTTCTTCATAACTATTAAAGTATTCACAAATAAATACACACAACATTTCATAATATTCTCCTGGCACTTCGCTACCCACAAGATTTACAATTACTAAATAACTTTGCAGTAATGTATTTCCTGTTCTATATTCCTTAATATTATTCAATATACAGATAAAGTAGGATAAAAAAAGTCATAGCTTTAAGAGCAGCTTTTTCTGGTTAATCTTTGATGCTGCTCGGAGAAGAGGAACAGGAAGATTATGCAGCTTCAATAGGCAATCTTTGCATGACCAAGGAATTTCAGTGTTATTTCCCCCAGCAGCCTCTCAGTCATGCCTTGCATTCACACATAGCCCCACAGCACAGCTGCAGCCACAGACCACCTCCACTTCCAGGCTAACGCTCATATTTGTCCTCAGGGCTAAAATTGTTTTGTATGTTACGAAAACCTAGAGCTACTCTGAGCTACACTATATCCTGATACAGCCACCTATAAATATTAAATCATCTACTAATATGATAATATCAGTCTAAATATCTTTACAAAATGCAGCACATGGGAACAAACATGAACTCTGGCTGTTCCAAGAACTGTGTGCTCCTCATGTTACTGAAAACCAGAGTAAGGAAATTCAGTAATACAGAAAGTAATATTCAGTAATATAGAAAGCCTCTATTCAGCATAGAAGAAATCTCTACCAATACCTAAAATGGGGGGAGGAAAAAAAAAATAAAAAAGAAGGTAAATCTAGGACTTTGTATCTCAGACAAAATTTTAAGTAAAAAAAGTTTTGATTTAAAGATTCTCAGTATTTTTGTGCTGCAAGGAAAGATTAATATACATATATGTAAAGCTTTGCATAATTCACTATCTTTTGCCTTTGAGGAGAGATGCTGAAGCATGCAAAATATCTAATAACTCAATTGCCTCTGAGGTAATTCATACCTTTTTTATTTACAGAACTATCACTGTAAGTTACTTATTACTTGTCAGTCTTTTTTGGGTTTTGTTTGGGGTTTTTTGGTTTGTTTTTTTTTTTTTTTTTTTGGTAAATTACATTTCTTTGCTCTTAGATCCTGATCTTGTAATTTTATTATTTGGCTGTGCTCACAGACATTCATATCATAAAATGACTATGAGAGGTGAAGCCTGCACTGAAACTTCAATTTAAACAACCTTTTGTAAAGAAAAAGAGAGCATTTATACTTAGAAAAGAGTGTGATATGGTAGGGGTGATGACTCAGCAGCAAGAGGCAAAAGCAAACACAGAACTGTTTCATCTCCTTTCTCAACAGATCAAGTTTAACCTGAAGATGGGATGACAGAACATCTGATGACCGTTTGGCCTTCACCGTGAGATTAAACATGCTCTTGAAGATCAATTTGCAATGGATATGTATGCATGCAAAAGACCTCTGAACTCTAAATAGCTTAGTGAAAAAAGTTGTATGTGGAAATAGAGAAAGACAGAATCACAGCGTCTATTTAACTGAAGATCACCTTTTCCATTCAGAACATAGCAGTCCACAGCAAAACGTTTGCTTGCAGATAAACCCAGAGTGACTATGCAAACACAGTCCCTTCTTTTACAGTACATAGTATTGGCAGCTGCTGCAGAACTGTCAGTCCTTCCATTTTCACTTCAGTTAGCACAGAGAGCCACATGAATGACAAAATATTCACCAACATATCTAGCCTAGGCAGCAAAAAATAACCCCTTTCTGAGTCAGAGCAATTAGTTCACATCTTACTTGGTTTCCAATATTTTAAATGCAGTGTGTTCTCAATGTAGAAACCCACAAAGAATACACTGTCGTGTTTGGTTTATGTTGCAGAAATTTTACTTTAACAAGTCTCAGGTTATTCTTTGGCATCTTCAGTAGAGTCCTGGGTAGTGGATGATAGTGATCCCTGGAGAGATTAGAGTATTAAGGCAAGAATCTCACCTAGTGAATGGTGACTGCAGAGAAATGGCCCTCTACTGAAACTGAAGATACAGGCTGTTCTGAATTAACTTTTAAAGATTTCATACAGTTAAAAAAAAGTGTCCTTTGAAATTTGTTCTCAGCAATAACCAGAGTTCTGCAAAAAGCACTGTATTTGAAGTACAGCAAAAAAACAGTCAGTCTTCATGTTTCCCCATGCCCAGCTGACTTGCCTGTAACCAAAGGCTGAGTCACAATGAACAGAAAGATTATAGTCCAAATACACATGAACTGCTTCTCCTCATTGAACCAAAAAATTTGTGAGCAAAGCAATTTGTTGATATAAGAGCTTTGCTAGATTTTGAGATGGAACAGGTAACAGAATATAAGAAATGAAATTTTTAGACTATCAGAATACTGCCTTGGCTGCCCATTGTCTTCTGTTATTTTCCTGTGAATTCATAATCTTTAAGACATCTGTTATCTCAAGCTGGCAAAGAAAAGAATATCAAGGAGGAGGCAAGCAAATGAATCATTTATCATCTGCCCTCTCTCCTCCTGACTGCTTCTCTGCTGATTTCAAGTGATACAGAAACAGCTTATTTTAAAAAGGCACTATCAATATCTTCTAATTTTGAACATATATTAACTAATTGTTTTCTTCTACTCATGCCACCTGCCCTGATTTCCTGGGCTGTATTTAGCATGGGAGCTGTGTGGTTTTAAAAGAAATACTTGTAAGGCTTCAGAAACCTCTCTGTTTAAAACTGCCAGTCAAAGGATGCAAGGCATTACTGGAACCAGCTAACCACATGACAGTTACCTGTGCTAGAGATGCTGCTCTAGTAGGACAGCACTGGCAAGAGGCAGGCACACTTGAGCAGTGCTTGACACTGCATTATAACAATAACTCTTTGACATTCCAGTCTCAGTTTCGGCTAACGGACTCTATCACCAGCATTTACTTGTGTTTGCTTTTTCAGCTGTGCTCCACCCCATCCACATCACATTCCCCTCAGCCTTTCCTGATATCCTTTTATCCTGTCCATGTTTACCTTTTTCTTCCATGTACAGTGACACTTCACAGAGCACTCTGCTCCAAAATCCCTTTGCAAATATAGAGTAGTAAGTTTTAATTTTAAGAAACTAGCTTAAGACATGGGTTAGGGGTGGCTTCATTCTGTGATAATTTATGACTTGTGCCTTGAGCATTCAAGCCTACAATCTCCTGTCTGTACAGTATCTTGCTATTTGGCCAGCAATCAGAAAAGTAGGAAAGCAGGGATTCCACTGGACCAGGATCTCTAGTTTTTAATGGAATATAACTAATGCTTTTTTTTTGCTTGGTTTTTGTTTTTTGTTTTGTTTTTAATATATATATACTGGGTAGCTGGGTGGTCAAACACTGGCACAGGCTGCCCAGAGAGATTGTGGAGTCTCCATCCTTGGAGATACTAAAAATCCTATTGGACATGATACTGGACAACTGACTCTAGCTCACCCTAGAGCAGGAGCTTGACCTAAACCATCTTTAGAGGCATCTTCCAACCCCAGCTATACTCTCACTATTTTAAGGCTATGCCCCATGATTCTGTATTACTTCTCTGTTACTATCTTCCTTGTCTACAGCTTGACTGCTAAAATCCAACCAAGCTGCTCTGAGACACCCTCCTTCCTGTGAGTCAGCCTCTGACAGGCAAAGATGCTGAGAGCAAAGCATATTATTGAAACTAGGTGCAAGCTGTCAGCAAACCTGCAGAAACTCGATTTCATATATTTGATGCCTTTCATTGTTTACAAATCTCATGTTAGTACAACCCATCCTCTAGCTCATCAGGGTGAACTGAACTCCCTTAGGATCATATCTGTAGTAAACGCCACTTGGGATCAGACAGCAAATACTAGAACTGCAGACTATGAGCACCGGTATTTTGATGAAGGTGGCGTAAGTTGAGTGAAAAAAAAAAATTGTTTCGTGTGCTTAGAAACATGTTAAACTTTTACGTCCATCTGCATAGTATTAAATTATTTCACCTTTGTACGAGGAACAGGGCATCCAAAAGCCCCTGAAAGTTCTTTCATAAGCAGTAGAATTAATGAAACTTAAAGAACTATGGATTTACACCCACTGCCTTCTAATCAGCTCAACCTCTACCTGCCCCTACTGCCCCTGACCCCAGACTGTCACAGGATGACACTCTCCTGACAATATGAGTGACTCTCTTCCCTTATATGCAAACAAGTATTTGAGCCCAGCTCCTTCGCACTAAACTAAGAAAGGGGGTTAGGGAATATGTCAGTCACTTACTGCAGATGGCTTCCTGGAGCAGCACCTGGAATAGCGATGTGGGGGCTATGTACCCCATCTCCCTGTATGGTGTCTGACTCCTGGGGGCTGCAGGAAGTATGTCACCAAGTATGGGCAGCTTGAAGGGGGATGAAAATTTCTTATCTCTTTCTTCCTTTACATGGGCATGTAGGACAAACAGCAATCTTAGGACACAAGGATGTTAGCAGAACCAATTTTACACTTTTTAGTAAATCTGATTCAGAAAATTACATCAGTGCCTTCATATTCTGAAATGAGTTTTGTAATAGGTTTCCTATAGGATTTGAAAAAGGAAGTTTCATCATATCATGACAAATATGTCTTTTACTCTGCAAGGACTCTGTTACATTTTTATTTCAGAATGTTCTATCCACCACACTGTATTTTGGGGCTTAAGAACTAGAAAAGAATAGTAAGGAAACAAATAAAATCCTTACAGCTTTCTGTATTGAGTGCAAACCAGTTGTCTGCTTTCCCTGAGTTTATTTCAGAAAATATTCTTCAGTGTAGTTTCCTTATGTTAGGTCCAGTATTTATATTGAAAAGCTTAGCTCGAAATCTAATATAATCTTTAATACCTTACATCATGAGATAGCTACTAAAGAGCTGCCTCCTTTACTCTGGAGACTGCGAAGGCCAGAAAGTGTCCATTCCCACATTAAATATCCTTTGGTCCCAATGATGCTGCCATTTGCATTATGTTTCTAAATAAACTTAAAATAACCACTTGAGCAGTGTGCCACTCTTGCATTAAGCAATAAATTTCACAACACGAATGGTGAGGAAATGCCAGAACAGTGCGAAGGCAGACAGTTCAAGCAAACTTACACACTGGAATGTAATCACTCTGCCCCCTTCCAAACATGGTCAATTCACAACTGAATCCCCAGGATTCTGGCACAGAACTTCCTACACCCTGACTGCAGAACATGTGCTTGTTGGGTTTTGTGTCCTGATACTAAAAGCTTGTCTGCCTTTTAATTTGCATAATTCTATTTTCTACATGTGGCATGGTAACTACCCATATAAATTTCAGAATGGTGATTAACAAATTAAACATTCTGTCTCCCAGGGATCTATTGACAACCATCTTTCTAATGATGTTCACTCACCTTGTATTTCAGCTTTTTGCTAGTTTTCAGTGGGTTTTAAATTACACACTGAAAGATTTCTATACAGAAATAACCCGGTCTTACTACATTGTACCAAACACCAACTTTTAAGTTGTACATAACTTCCCATCAAAAACCTCTGTTGCTTTGCTTGCTGAAAGTCCCTCATCCAGTAGCCAATCCAGATTTTCCCCCTCCATGATACCTCTGGGCATGTCATACTTGCATGACTCTTCATCCTAATACGCTTTGGCTTTGCCTCTAAGGTTACAACCATTTCTGCTTCTAACAATGTGCTGTGAGTAGCAATGACTTCATGTCAATTCTGATCTGTGTAAAGATGAAACTTCCTGCCAAATAAACCAATTCCTGGAATCCAGTTGCACTTGTATTTGTTAAAATAAAAATAATTTAAAAGTGCTTCAAATGCATTTTATCAGGTTTGCTATTTTTTCTGGCACTATTGGTTTCCATTCTTTTAGTGGGTTTTTCATACAATGCATAGGAGAATATAAATTTCCATAGAAATAAAAATGTAAGTGAAGGACTACTCAAGCAGACACGGGAATTGATGTACACATTAAAAGAAACTCCATCTCAAAATAATAATTAAAAAAACTGTCTAGGTTTTAAGTTTGTAATGTCTCAACATCTCTTTTTAGTTTTGCTGGGATAATCACTCTCTTTTCCTAAAAATAGCTGTCAAGTTCCTCTTGTCTTTTCCATTACACTGGCTACATGAGTAAAAAGTTACTTCCTGAAAGTTAAAATCTGTGAATAAATAGGCCTCTAGCTCAAGTCAGCTGCATCTGTAATGAAATCCATCTCCAAAACAATTCTGTGATTTACAAGATGAAGAGTGGGGAGAGTAGAAGGGTTCTGTAGAAGAAATACTCTGTATGCAGTGGTGTTTCTCTGGGACACTAACCAAGCCATATACCTCCCTAACACAAGAAAAAAGTGACAAGACAGCATGTCTGTTTTTGATAGCAGTTGATTTAATTGACTACCCATGAAAAAGTTCGACAAACCATCTCTCTCCCCTAGCACCTTTAGGATTATTTTAATCTGCAACCAAATAAAGGAGCAGTGCTGTTCCCTTTGCTTCTCCCAGCCCCGGCAACACTCCTTGCCATCCTGTCAGATCAAGTGTTCTTGCAGCAGTGTGAGGAGGCAGGCAGTGGACTGGCCAGCTATTAAAAACAACCTCTGTGTTTTTCTTTCTAGTTTAACGTTAACCTCGATCATTCTCCCTGTCTGGCCCAGCATGCAGCCAAATGGATAACACTATGCTGACTCAGTAGTCTAACAGAGAACTCCTAGACCTGAAAAAAACACCAAGTCTTATGACTGAAGCTGCAAAATGAAGCAATAATGGCTGACATTGCATCTTGCAGCTTTTGCAGAGCTAGATACCAGACTACATAGATCAGGGACATCTGGAATCTGGCAGGAGTCTACGCAGAAGTCTACACAAGGTACACATGGTACTAAATGAAGTAGGGAAATACAAAAATACTGCATTTAAAGTTATTCAAGATGAAGGGAATATCTGGTGCTAATGACCAAAACTTGCATAAGGGTACTTTAACTGGTTAGTTTACCACTGAAATATCCCCAGTGAATCATACAATGGTTTGGGTTAGAAGGGACTTTAAAGATCACACAGTTCCAACCCCCCTGTCATGGGCTGGGACACCTTCCACTAGACCAGGTTACTCAAAGCCCCATCCAACCTGGCCTTGAACACTGCCAGGGATGGGGCAGCCACAGCTCCTCTGGGCAACCTGTGCCAGAGTCTCATCACCCTCACAGTAAAGAATTTCTTTCTAATGTCTAATTTAAATCTACATTCTTTCAATTTAAAGCCGTAGCCTCTTGTTCTGTTACTACATGCCCATGTAAAAAGGGCAGATTTCTTGTAGCTACCGATTTCTTGTAGCTCCCTTTCAGGAGCTAGAAAGTGCTTCTGCTCCCTAGAAGGCTGCTCTAAGGTCTCCCTGGAGTCTTCTCTTCTCCAGGCTGAACAACCCCAGCTTTTTCAGCCTGTCTTCATAGGAGAGGTACTTCAGCCCCATGATTATCTTCATTTCTTATGATCATCTTCAAGGCCCAACTCTGGACTCACTTCAAGAGATTCATGTCCTCCTTACACTGGGGGCCCCAGAGCTGAATGCAGTACTGCAGGTGGGGGCGCTTGAGAGCAGAGTAGAGGGGGAGAATCTCCTTCCTCTACCTGCTGGCCGTGCTTTTTTTGATGCAGCCCAGGGTATGGTTGGCTTTCTGGGCTCCAATTGCACATTGCCAGGTCATGCTGAGCTTCTCGTTAATCAACACCCCCAAGCATTCCTCCTCAGGGCTGCTCTCAATCCAGTCTCTGCCCAGCCTGTATTTGTGCTTTGAGATTGCCCCAACCCCATGCAAGCCCTTGCACTTGGCCTTGTTGAACTTCATAAGGTTCGCATGGGCTCACCCCTGAAGCCTGTCAAGGTCCCTCTGGATGGCATCCCTTCCATCCAGCACGCGGACTGCACCACACAGCTTGGTGGTGTCAGCAAACTTGCTGAGGGTACACTCAATCCCACTGTCCATGTCACCGACAAAGACGTTGAAAAGCACTGGACCCAATACCGACCCCTAAGGTTCACCACTCATCACTGGTCTCCACTTGGACATCAAGCTGTTGACCAGAACCCTCTGAGTGCCATCATCCATCCAATTCCTTATCCCCTAAGTGGTCCATCTATCAAATGCCTCTTCAGTTTAGAGACAAGGATGTCATGAAGTACAGTGTTAAATGCTTTAAACGAGTCCAGTTAGATAATGTCAGTTGCTTTTCCCTTATCCATCAGCACTGTAACCCTGTCATAGAAAGCCACCAGATCTGGTAGACATGATTTACCCTTAGTGAAGCCATGCTGGTTGTCACCAATCGCCTCCATATTTTCCATGTGCCCTAGCATAATTTCAGGAGGATCTGCTCCACAATCTTGCCAGGCACAGAGGCGACACTGACCAGTCTGTAGTTTCCCAGGTCTTCCTTCTTGCCTTCTTTAAAAATGGAGGTTATGCTTCTCCTTTTCCAGACAGTGGGAATTTCACTGTACTCCCACAGCTTCTCAAACAAAACGGATAGTGACTTAGCCACTTAATACACCAGTTCCCTCAAAACCTGTGTATGCATCTCATCAGGTTCCATGGACTTGTGCATCTTTAGATTACTCAGATGATCTTGAACCTTATCTTCTCCTACAGCGGGTGGTTATTCATTCTCCCAGTCTCTGCCTTTTCGTTCTGTGACATGGGCGATGAGACTGGAGCTCTTGCTGATGAAGACCACGACAAAAAAGTCGTTGAGTACCTCGGCCTTCTCCATGTCCTGGGTAACCAGGTCTCCTGTTTCCTTTCAGAGAGGGTCCATATTTTTCCTAGTCTTCCTTTTATCACTGACATACCTATAGAAGAGTTTTTTTGTTGATGTCCCTGCTTGGATTTAATTCTATCAGGGCTTTATCTTTCCTAACCTGATCCCTGGCTCCTCAGACAATTTCTCTGTATTCCTCCCAGGCTACCCATCCTTGCTTCCACCCTTGGTAGGCTTCCTTTTTGTGTTTGAGTTTGTCCAGGAGCTCCTTGTTCATCCATGCAGACCTCCTGGCATTTTTAACTGACTTTGAGAATATATCGCTCCTGAGCTTGGAGGAGGCGATCCTTGAATATTAACCAGCTTTCTTGGGCCCCTCTTCCCTCCAGGGTTTTATCTCATGGTACTCGACCAAGCAGATCCCCAAAGAGGCCAAAGTGTGATCTCCCAAAGTCCAGGAATGCATGGAAAATAGATAACCTAGTATTAAAAAAAAGAGCTGCTTAAATGTGTATAATTTAAATTCAAGGTACTGCACAGCTGGGATGCTACTGTACCCTGTTTGGTAACTAAACACAGTGTTGTCCACGTCATCTACTGTAGTGCACTACTCAAGAAATCTGAGCAACGAATACAGTGCCAGACTGAACACTGTACAATGCTGTTGAAATCTGTCCCCTACAGAAAAGGGTATCAGATCCTGGAGCAGCAAAGTATTTCTGGGGGGAAGCAGATGTATTTTAGCCTGTCATGGTGGCCTGGGATGCTTGCAGGTACCAGCGCTCTCTGGAGTAGTCTGTGGAGTAGAGTGGCAGATTTATGAAGATGCAGCCACAACAGATGCTATAGTAACATATATAACAGCTATAACCATGAGGGACTTCACTAGGGTGATGCAGCCCAAGCCGAGGACCATACTAGTGGCACTACACTCCTGCTGACTTCAGTGCTCATTCCCAGCTAATTTGGGCATCTGCAGGAAGCTACTTCTCATCATGAGGACCTCTGCCCAGCCTCCGCTTCAGTTTCTAAATAAAGTTGGTGCTGAAGTTAGGAAATAATGCTCTTGCTGTGTGAGAGATAATAATAGCAAATTTTCATATCGTAATCTTGTGCTTGGGGCCAAGAATCAGCAATCAGTCACTTGTTAGCACTTCCACGTTTCACTCCCTTGTCAAGCACAGCCACCCTACCAATAAGCTTGGAAACTAAGCATCATCAGCAACATGCTTTGAATTTTTAAAGAGGATGATAGTACAAATTAACACCAAGCAAGAAACAGGCACAAACATGTATTCATAATTGAAAAGGGAATGTAAAAAGATAGAGAATAGGAACTACTGCAAACTACTGGTGCATCTTAACCGTGAAATAACGTTAGAAAGCAGCAAGAGAATAAAAAATCATGGTAAACAGTACAGTACATAGCAACACACCACTAACAAATGCATAACTTCCCATGTTGTAAGCACCTTGCAAATGCTGGAATAGACTGTAAAGGAGGAAATTCTGAAATAAGACAAAACATGCATGAAGTATTCAATGAATAAAATGTGGGGAAACTTCATGCCAGTGGAAGCAAGAATTATACCTTTGCAGGTATAGTATCTTGTTAACGCAAGTCACTGCACCTAGATAACATAGGAATCTGAAAATGAAAGCCTACATAGCTAACAATGCCATCCTACTCAGAATAATCCAAGCCATGCATTATGAAATACCTCTATGTGGTTTTCCAATCTAGTTATAGCAAAGCAAACATCCCTAACGTCAGGGGCTCTTAACCAGATGAATCAAAGTATTTCACACTGCATGTGAAAAATAATTAAAATTAATGCAGTGACAAGTTCATTCCAGGCATGTCACTTTATCAGAAGAAAGTTTTTAAAGGCTGTATCAATTCCTGGAAGTAAAATGTTTCATAGAATCTGTCACAGATCATAAACCAGTACAAACAATGTGCTTTATGGATAGTTTCTTGTCACTTGCAGCAAACAGCAAAGCTTTGCTTAAAGCACTGTAGATGTTGCATACGTGCATGTGGGAAAGGGAGTAAAGCAAGAGAACAGATGAAAAAAACCTGTGCAAAATGCATTCAGAGTTAAGTCCCCTCCACAGATACACTCCTAACCAAACCCCAGATTGGCAGCTGGTTCAGAGAGGTCACTCCCACAGCATGCTTCTAAGCAAAACTCTCTGCTAAGCTCTCCCAAACCACCAAGGCAGTGACAATCCTTCCTTTGGTGTGCACATTCTTGTCACTGTCTGCAGAAGCTTATCTCAACTTGGGTTTATAAATACCATCCTGTCAGAAGAGGAAGCTCTTGAATAATGATTGTAGTTTCCTTCTGGTCCAAGCAGACAGAAGTCGGAAAGTTTCCTGCACTAAAATGATTCAACAGCAGCAGCAAAGTCACTCTATCCCAGTGCAGAGAGCACAAGTATGGAGCTGTTTTAAAAAAATAAAATCATAGAAAAGTACAAAGGCATATGTTTACATTAAACGTCCACCTACATCCAAAAATCTTCCTTACAGAGGGGTGCTTTTACTGGGTTAAGAACAAACTTTCAGACAAATAATTTATACAAATAACTTAGGTCTTCAATTCATGTCACATGACACTACAATTCGAAGAGACCAAAAGGAGCTGTTGACAGGCCCTGCTTCTCACCTACAACACCAGAAATCATTTAAAGGTTTTATGGCTGTCACAGGAGCCAGAAATCTCCAACTGCCTCAGCATGCTGATTAGAGCACTAACTTAGCATCGCATGGCTCACGCTTATCACTACCTACAGGCAATGGGGGAAAGATGACAACACCTATGCAGTCTTGATTCCAGCCAAGTAGAAGGCTAACACCAGATCCCCGTCCCCATATAGCAACACAGCACCATCCCACCTACCACCCAAGCAAGCAAAGATAAAGCATCACTGAAGTAGGAATCTGCCTGTCAGTGTGAGAGCACACTTAGATGGACATGCTTAACTTAGCAGTTACAAATTCATCAAGATTAACTCCAGGAATGACAAGACAGGCATTCCTGACCCAGTTTAAAGTACACTGGCAAAGTTTCAGAGGTCATGGAAAAGATATTAGTTTACACAAAGTATACTCTCTTGACCCCAAATTTTCATTCCAGATAGGGTTATGTTTTATATTTCACAGCAGTGTCCCTGTGTTGCTCCTTTGCTTTCATTGTCTCTATCACAGAATTAGGAAGTCTGTCTCTCTTCTAATAAAGCTGCCAAACACAAGGCGTAGATACCCCAGGCTAAAGCACTGGGAAATGTACAGAGACCCCAACGACCCATTTTGAAGCTCAGTTTCAGGTAAGCCACCCTACTTGTCTTCTGCCATTCCTTAACCACAGAAAGTTGTGAGAAGGGTCAGGGGAGAAAGGTTGGTCTGCTAATTTTCAAATCAAGTTAGTCATGCTGTTCTCAAAAATCCCGCACCACCCAGATGAAAGGCTAAAGGAGACAGACACAGTTACAATCCAGAGGCAGAAGGTCAGGGACAGACCTCAAAGGCAGCTAGGCCTTACTAGGTGCTAAGTGACTTATCGTATGGCAGTGAGAAGGAGGGAATTGCTGGCAGCAGGGAGACAGTTCTCTGCAGAACCTTGTGGAAAAGTAAACAGTTTCTTTTGTGATGGGGAAACCAGTTTTAAGACAAGAGAAAATGTCAAACTTATTGCTGTTGCTACTTTAACAAGAATGGCTCTAGCATTTAGTATTCGGGCACCTGACGGTGCTTGTTAAATTTTAAACACAGCATTATCACAGTTTTCTCCATACTGCACTCCTGATTTCCAAATGCAGATCCAGATTTAGCCCAATAGCAATCATCCAAATAATGTATGTTCCTTTGTATTCTTTTTTTTTGTTATCTGTTGCCTTGTTTCATACATATATATACACACACAGGTGTATATATAGTTAGCTCCTTGATGTAGTGACTCTGTTTTTGTTCAGTGTTTTTACAGCATGATCCATAAATAGGATTCCTAGAGCTAAACATATGACACACAAGAAGACAGCCGCCCAGGCAAACAGATGATGATGAAACCAGGACATACCCAGATACAACGAACTTGGAATTACAATTCAAACCAAGAGGGATTTCTACAACCGACTTCTACAGGCTGCTCCTGCACAGAGCCTCACAATACTCACTAAGATCCTACACCAGTGGTTGGATCCAACTATGCAAAATTGCAGCAGCTACCTCAGGGCTCAGCATTTGTGTGTTTTGCAGAGTACCTGGAAGAAGTAATTGAAAAGAAAGGATAGACACTTAGGATAAAAAGAAGATGGGGGGCACTGCACAGTAAATGACAGGAAAATAAATTTTCTCACTGGAATAAGCTACTGAAATCCGGATAGATAATGAAACCTTAACTGAAAAACAGGGCAGAAAACGACCATAACATAGAAAAAAGTTTAGAGTTAAAATATATTGTCATTATTTAAATAGGACCCATATAAAAGATCTGCTTTGAAAAGAATGAGTGAGCCCCCATTCCACTGTTGCCAAGAAGGCAGCATTGAGATTTTTCTTCCAGACAAAACAAAAAATAAATCATATCAACGGTCAACAGACTAATCTCAAATTTAGAACAATGGTACCACCTACCTTTGTATTTCTGTTCTACAGAATAAGCCTATTTTAGGCAGATTTCACACTATAGTTACGACTACAAGAGAAAACCCCAAAGAACTAAACTCATTTTATGGCATCAGGCAGGTAATGCAATAATTTTGAGCTGCACTGTTTTATAATTTCCCTTACTATAGAAATGTATTTATATGAGAGGATACTGAATCCAAAAGCATTGTCCCATGATGCAAGGAAGGATGTTCACAGATTAGAGAATTACCCCTCTTCTCAACATCTCATTCTTCAGCTCTGTAATCAGCTATACTGCATGCACCTTAAGTGTCCCCTCACACTACTATTTTTCATCAGAAGAATCATGAAACAAAAATGTTGGAATCGTTTTTCCACATATCCTCCACTGCTTACATGAAATAATACACGGTTTTGAACAATCAAAAGGGAACTTTACCAAGCAGAGATCTTTCTTTTAGCATGGGATAAAGTCCTTCTCGCCTGTCTCCAGAAAAAAACTGTTAAACCACTACAAATCACACACACATACACAAGGCTTTTTCTGGCTGCCACCCACATGTACAGCACAAACCAGTGCCTTTTCCTGCCTCTCTGAACTGAAAGCAATGCCTTTCAGTGCGGTGTAGCTTACCTGAGGGTAAAAAATATCCAAGCATTTACTTTCAAGAAAGAGTACTTTTAAAGGAACTGTGTATTATCTGAGGCACTACTTATGCATATGAAGATACGGTGTTTAAATGCAAAGAATAAATATTTTGCTGAATTCTAGTTTCCTGTGCCATGAATTCTTTATGTCTCATTGTGGGTTTGTGTCGTATGTTGTACGCACATTTTAACCTTAATAGGCTGAGAAGTATGTTCTTGTGCATATTTGTGTAAACTGTATACTGATTATACACCAATTAGCTGATCTTAAAAATGAAAAGGATTTTTTTTTCATGCTAGCTATAATTTCTCTGAAGTTGGCAGTATTCGCAAGAGAACACCAAAGCTTGTCTGTGCAGAAGGCCCAAATGTATAAACAGAAGAAAGATAACCCAACCCAAAGACAGATCAATGCCTCCAAACTTTCTGTGTTTGAAAGGAAAACCAAAGCTGAGGGTCAGACACTCATCAAACACAACTGGCACATGACAAAAGCAGTCATTTGCACTAGTTTTATAATAAAAGATTTTATGAAGGAAATTTTGAAGTTTGCCTTTCTGTTGAAAAATATGACCAGAATCATAGCTTACATACATCACTTAATGTAAAACTCAGAGTTGACACAACTCATAGCTAAGTCACTGTGGCTCATCCCATTAATAAATGGGATGTCTTTTTGCATCCAAATCATCGTAAAGCTATTCAACGATGAAGTACTTTTCCTGTAAAATACTATCACCATTTCTCTAACTTACAAAAATAGACTTAAATCTCAGTTTTCTATATAATAGACTTGTTAATTATTCATAACATAAACCTATTATATCATTAAATCTACTGTCACAGACCTTTCCCTTTTAGGATAGGATGCAAGTTCTTTTCATTATTTAATGTAGTGTGGAAGGTAAAATAAATAATTTTCAAGAGAACTAGAAAAAAAAATTTCTTTACTTTCAGTGCTTGGCTCTGATTAAGAACATGTAACACACAATGAGCTGTTCCAGATTTGCTGGCCTGAATAACCTCAATGCAGACTGCATTTACAGTTTATATAAAATAAATACATCTGGCAAGGCAATGTATCTTTTCCTCGAATATGTTTACTTGTTTAATGATTGTTGTTGTTAGTTTACTTGTAAAATACAGTCTGTCAACTCCAGTTTTGCAATTTGGCCTATGCAAGTGGGCTCCTATTCCCAGATACATATAATAGTGCAATGAATAGGATATTTTAAAATAGGATAGTCAAAATTCAGAGGAAAAATATCCTCAAATAAGCCATAGCCATTTAACAGCTAAGCTCTTTGCATGCAATCCCTTTATACCAGATGAAGATTGTACTGAATTTATGATAGATATGGAACAGTTGCACAAGTTCGGATCTGCTTTTAGATCTTGAAGTTAACTTAGAAAAGATGGAATTTCACCATGTTGAAAAAACATTTACAAAAGAAAGAAAAACCAAAGATATCATACAGTGTTTTCCTGTCCCGAGACCTGACTAATTTTCTTACGTTTCTTAAATAATAGTAACAATAGCAATAATTTTGCTGTCTTTGAACAATCTGAAAATGTTCTCAGGGAAGAAAAGGCTTTCCCAAACTTATACTACCTGGGTGCAACAATGCCAACTGTAAATAGAAAAAAGAAATTTTACCTTTTTTCTTTTTTAAAGTCAGCTTTCAGAAGTTTTAGAACAATAGTTCTAGATGCCAACTAAAAATTCTGCAGCACTGAAAATATATACTAAAAGACCCACACCTGGCATTGAAAGGATTTTCTTGGCATACCAACTGTAGGAGAAAGCAAAAGAATGAACCATCCCAGATCCTGTCAATAGATATGCAAGCCAACCATAGCTGACATTCACACAGCTTCAGACAGGTCGTTCAGTGCCACAGCCTTTTTCCCTAGACAGGGACTGATAATGCAGCACCTCAAGCATCTGTTAGAGCCTAGCCGCAGATTGCTGCTGCAGCCCTGGGAACTGTTGGGGAAACACACAAGGACTTTACATTTCCTTAACCCCACCTCTACACTCAAGCGAATGGTCCTTTTTTGAGCCTTCTTGAAGTGAAGCACAAACTCACTAGAATGCTATATTAAAATGCTCAGTTTCCTAGATGTTAATTGCCATGGCTACCATGCTATAACAGATCTCAGCATCTTTATGAGGCTGGTATAAACCTAGGTTTTGCCAATAAGCAGCCTGAGGCAGACACATCTGAAATACCTGGAGGTTATGAACAAATTTGGATATGCCACAGCAATAAACTAGAAAAAAAAAAATCCCTCTGCCTATCTGAAAAATCAATACATATTAAGATAACTGATCTTGGAAATTAAAGTGTGGTAATTTGGCCAACAGTTAAGTGATTTAGCAGGGGTTACACAGTGACTTCGTGGTAGACCTAGAAAATAAACCCATTATTTCTTAGGTGTAGCCCTAACTTCTAGGTCATACTTTCTACCCTGTAAAGAGAGTAAATACCTACAAATACTGACTCTCACAAATACATCAAGGGCAAGTGTAGAAGTTTCCTAAATTATGCCCACCACAGCAGCCATTCCTACCATTTCTTTCCACTAGGTCACTATTATTCGTGGTCAGCAAGAAACATTAAAGGATTGGAAATGTTCCATTTTTACTGCTCCCAGTGAAAAGCTGACAGGAGTCAAATCCTTCCATCTTCTCCTGGTCTTTCTAACAAAAACATGAATGATTCACAGATGAGAACTTACAGCAATTAATACCACAACCAGTTGCCACCCTTACTATGTAACCCAGGTAGCCTACTACCAGCGGCATTACACCAACTTTAAATTATTCTTAGATTACATCTGTAATACAAAGTAGTAATATTCATTACTTATTTGATGAAATAAGCTTTCACAAAAGGCATTTCAATTTACACTGATTTTATTATAAGAACCCCAAATTTCAATATGGCACTCACAAATAATAAGCATGACCAAACAGTTATATGATGTTGGATCCTAAATACCTTTTTTGTTCAGAAATCCATTCTTTTCGTCTTAGCTACTTAGATGTTTCTTACACATAATTTAGCTATTTTCCTTGAATACCACTGCTGGACACTTGTCAATATTCCTGAAGGAAAAACTCTCTACAAGCCAGAAGAGGCCAAGGTTCTTCTGCTCAAAACGTAAATGCCTGCTAAAATGCTGACACTTCAATTAGGCCAAGCAATTAAGTAGTAAAACTATGCAACATAACACCACAGCAGTAGAAAAACACAAACACTTATCATAATCTTGATGACAGAAACAATGGACCAGCACAGAATGCTTCAATCCTATTGTCACTGAATCTGCTCTGAAGTTCCAAGCAGCAACATCACATTGCCTAAGCAAATAAATACTACTGCCTTCTATTTTTACTACTGAACAGTGCCTAAAGACCTTTAGATGCATCCCACTCCTTCTCACTTCCTAACAATAAGAAAAATAAGAAAAGTACCATCTTTCAGGTCAGGTCAGGTCAGGTCGCATTCTACGATCAGTAGAGAGAGTGAGGGAGGGTTTAATAAAAATTGCAGCACAAGAACACTTGAAGAAAATACTCGCTGTGACAGCTAGGACTCCCTCTTCAGTAAAATACTGCAATACTTTCCAGAAGGAGAGTTGAAACATACATCTTAGAAGACTATTACTGCACACAACAGTAACTACTCGCTTAGCTGTCCTTACTTAAGCAAGGCTACTGTGGCACCATGCTCAAACTGACTCCAGAAAAAAAAGAAGGAAAGCTCTCTTGGCCTTGTTATGCTCTATGTATTACTAGAGTATGGCATGCTGCAATGGAAACAGCTGTGGAGAAGCAGCCAAAATGAAAAATTTACTAACCCTGACACGTTGTAAAGGTAGCCATGAGATATTCAATCCCCACCAAAGAAATCCAATGCACTAATATCCTAATAAGAAATCTTGCTATTTCCAAATCTAACCCCCTTCCTCAAGCTACAGATTTTCTCGTTAGTCTTTGCTTCTCTCCTTTCAATAAAGTTTTGTGTACTCCAGATATAGACAGAAAAAAAGGACTTTATCTCCTGAATCCTTTAAAGCTTCTGAGCCAGAGAGAAGAGAAGAAAGCCTGTGCTCCAAGTATATTAGGAGTGTTATCCCCTTGTGACTGAACCAAACCTCTGCATCTGCTGCAGCTATTAGCCTTCTCCAAATAGCAGCTGAAGCAATATGGAACAGACTTGGTCCCTAGATAATTTCACAACTACTCATATGGTTCTGTATAGCAGCCATGAAAAAAGAAAAATTCTTGGTAATTTAATTCTGCTCTTGCTTGAAAAACCTATGACCCAAAGCAGAAATGTTGGACGTGTCTTCATATTCAAGATGACATTGCAAACTCAAAAGACAAAGCTTTCTGAGATTTATTTCCAATTTTTTCTTTCAGAGGACAGCAATCCTTGAAAAAGAGGTGGAAATTACTCCCCCTTGCCTTTTAAAGGAAGGTATATATTTTGCAGAAATTATTAAATCTTCCCCACTTGTAGTTGCAAACCTTAGGTTTAAGACCTCTGGTCGAACTGCAGCTCAAATACAATATTCACTGATAATACAGAAGAGGAAATTTCCATATGCATAGTCCTAACAGTATAGAAGACATGCCAAAGCTGAAATCACATTACAGCAATGATTAATGACAGCAGATTATTCTGCATAAGACAGCAAGCAAGAAGTTGTCGAGTGAATTCTCTCTGAAAAAATACAGTCCCTCTCTCGCACATAGCCAATTGTCCTCCCACAAACCAATGGGAGTATAAACATAACCTAAGGAAAATCCAGCTTTTATGTTGCCAATTTTTTGTTTTGTTCTAATGTTTCTGAGAGCAGGACTGAGAGCTAGCGAAAGAGACAGAAGATCTGGAGGCTCTCATTTTAGTAACTCAAAACCCTACATAGGAATCTGCATTGGGAATCAAGCCAGACATGAAAAGCACACATTCCAGTCTGAAACAGAAGACAGTGATAGACACTCCCCAGGAAACTAATGCATTAAGCTTTATGTTTTCAGCCTTTTTTTTTTTTTTTTTTTTTTTAAGTTCTCTGTCAGTAACCAGTCTCTGTCCCAGATAGAACATGAATACATGAATGTAGACTGACATCACTACGCAAAAACCTCCACAGATACAAGCTGTCAGTTCCTTACTTTAATAAGCTTTAGTAATCCCCTCATACAGATTTCCTTAATTAAATGTATCTAGGAATGATTTCTTCAAGAAGAAAGGGGTGTCTGTGCAAATTCATGTGGAAATAGAAGACATAATACATGCAGCTATATGCCAGTTTAAAAGGACAATGAGATTATTTTGATTATTATTCCTGCTATGCCTTTACACTTAAATAGACTATAGCTTTATTTCTAGAAAACAAGAAAGGTTTACATATTGTTCTTTTAAAGGTCTGCAGATCTGCATTAAAGCTTCCATATACTATACCTTTTTTGTTGGTTCTAATAATTGTCTCAGACAACGGTAAAGAGCTTCCATTGGAAACTTCATTTATAGGCTTCTCTGGTGGTTTGTTGGCAGTACTTTCTTTCTTCATGTCCTTCTTTATTTCCTGCAGAAGAAAAAGCAGGTGGAGAGGGAGAAGAAAAAGAAGAAACAGTTAAAAAAAGGTATTACAGAATATTCTAAATCTCAAGATCCCAAGACTTCTTAAAACTTCTATCTCTTCTAATGCTACCTCAAAGACTGTAAGTTGAAATGCCACAAAATGAAAGCAATTTTTAGTATCTCTTCCAATGGATACTATTTTTTTCTTTTTAAAAGAGGTCAATTCCTTATTTATGTTTGAAAATTGTAGGACAGCTCTGCAAACCTTTTACTAAAGATCACCAAAGCTGCGGGGAGAGAGGCTTCTCAGTTTAACCATCAATTAGCTGTACATTTGACGCATGGGGCAGAACTCGGTACAGTACTCCTGATGTAAAGGCAGCTAAGTTTGCTTCCCTTCTGTCAAGAAGCCCACAGAAACAACCACCACAGCAGGAAGAAAAATATTAACCAGGAAAATATGACAAATGTTACCGTAATTGGCAGAAGCATATAGCGAACCTGCTGTTGGAACCGTTGCTAATACTAACATTTTTTGCACCTGACTACCTTTTAACGTGATCGATTTATTTGGCAGCACAGAGAGAAAACATATATGGCGGAGTAAATCCACAGAAAACAGCTTCCCAAGACTTCACAGTTAGTGCTTGAGAAGATGCACAATACCTCTCTGTCAGCTTCTTAGGCAGACTTTAAAGGCCTAACTGCTTCATTGCCTATACCTACTTCGCCAAAGCATCCAAAACATCATAGTCTTTCATGTATCTTATCTAGAAACACCACTGAGGTAAACAAGTAGGCATTACCTCTATTTTACAGTCAGGTAACTGGTACACTGAAGAGGCTAAACCATTTGCTTATAACCATATACCAAAAACTAAGGGAAAAGTAAGTTCAGTTTTGGCTCCAAGATTTGTCCTAAGGTCAGGCTGCAGAGCCACTTGAGCTGGGAGGGAGCTCAGGAGTTCTCTACTCTAATCTCCAGCTCAAAGCAGGGCCACCTCTGGGGTCAGAGAAGGTTGTTCAAGGCTGTTTGCCCAGTGAGATCCTGAAAACCTCAAAGGCAAAGACCACACAAGCTCATGAGCAATCTGCTCCATTGCTTGACTCCCCTAGTGACAAAAATTTTCCTTATTCCCAGCCTGAAACGTTCTTTTCAAGTCCCATCTACTCTCTCCTGTCCTCCCCACCAAGCACCACTCTGGAGGGCCTGGCTCTGTCTTCTTGATCACCTCCTTGTACGTACTGGAAGGCTCCCCTCCCCGGGCAATTTCTTCTCCAGGCTGAACAAACCCACCTCCCTGAGCATCTCCTCACAGGGCATGTGCTCCAATTCCCACAGCCACAGAACCTGCTCCAGTTTATCAATGTATTTCTTCTACGCACAATCCACATCCCATCCACAAAATGGGATGCTGTATTCTGGATATGGCCTAGTGGGTGCTAGGTAAAGGAGTGTTACCGTGTCCCTCAGCCTGCAGGCTATTTAATGCAGCCCAGGATGCCGTTGACTGTGCTTGATGCCAGAGTACAAAACTAGCTTATGTTTAGCTTGCTGCCCACCAGGACCCACAAGTTCTCTTCAGCAGAGTTGCTCTCAAACCCATTAGGCCCCAGACTGTGGGTCTGCCAACAATTCCTCATTCCAAGGGACAGAACTGGTATTTTCTCTTGCTGGTTTTCCTAAGTTCATGTCTGGATCCCTCTGAACAGTAGCCCTGCCTTCAAGCATGTCAACTGCTTCCCCAATTCGGTGTCATCTGCAGATTTGATGAGATTGTCTAAATTGGGCAGGCATGAGGGACAGGCAATAGCTTTGGACAGACTCTTGCTCTTGTAAAAACCTCTACCTCTCCTCCTCACTTTTAACTATTACACATTCACTGCCCTCTTCTACATCCCAGTGCAGTAGTAACCTCCAAAATCCCACAGCACTGTACCGTACACAGGTAGTACTGTACATCTTAGTTAGGTTTCCAGCATATCAAACATGAGCATTAAACCACAGAAAGCAAATTTCTATTCGAAGTTTCTGAAGTTATCTGAGAACAGCATCAAGCAAAACAGGAATTTCCAAGTCACACTCTAAAAGATGCACTTTAAACCTGAATTCCATAAATTTCCCTAGTCCAATTGATATTTCAAAGCTGAACTATTAGCCACACTACATTAATACAGTCTTTTGTTTCTGCACAAGTCATTTACTGTGTATCAGCATTCCATTAGCAGAGAGAGAAGTTTTACAAACTGCTGCCCACCAAGAGTACAATTCATTTTCTATCTAGTGCCATCACACAAGTAAAATAGTATCTAAAACCCAACTCATCACAGTAACCATCATAACTGAAATAACAAATGGGAATGAATAAGTGAATGAAAGGTGAATGTATATATGTGATAGATGCTGCTGTTGTTCGAAGAAATACCGCACACAGTTCTTGTATAAAAGTGAACCATGTGGTATTTTAAGAACACTGCACGCATTTAGAAGAAAATACTATATTACTTTCTAAAAAATGGACTAATACGTACTTTATTCCATGAGCTTTTTCACGGTCTTAAAAATTAGAATATATAATGAGTCTTCTCAAAGTTTGTTGTATTGAAGCTTTAAATTTATTTTGTAGCAAGGTGACAAACTCATGGTATATTAAAAAAATATTTACAATTTAAACAGAATTTGTGAGTCAAAAAGCACTCTTGTGAACAGGACCATAAGACAACAGCCCCACCTTGTCAGAACTTGCTTCCTGTGTGTCATTAGCATGTTATTTTCCATTCTTTATGTCAGAATGCAATTAAATCTTCAACTCACTAATTTTGAAACAACAGTACAGTAATTTTTATTTTAAAATCCTATTTCCAACTTCAAAAGTGACAGAAAAAATTGTCTGCTAGAACAGAAAGCAACACTGCACCCTCAAGTCTGCAAAGGAATGATACTGGTGTCTTTGCTGCTGTTGACAGCATTTTGAGGAAGCCTTATTCAGCTCCTGAAAACAAGCACAAATGACTCTGGCCACAAAGGTATACCAAGCCAGCTCACTTTATTTCACCACAAAAAATACACTGAACAGCACTACCTTGCATATTTGGTAAATAATGAAATTATAATGGCCTTATAAGCCTGGTGCTCCATCAGTTATCGTTATAGACATCTCTGAACGTAACCCACTCATTCTAGATTTGCATGGAGCAGAAGCCTACCACGTGAGGAAAGAGTAGGCAAATGAGCTTCCAAACCCAAGTGTACTAAAGGTGGGAACTTTCCCCAGCATATGACAAAATTCATTATGGTTCTGGTTTCAAGTTGAAGTACACAGGTATTACTTCTTCTAAAGAAGAAATTCCAAATACACAAAGAAGTAGAAGGCAAACTTTCACTCAGGACAGGAAATGCCCAATCTGTCATGAGTCATTCAAGAACAGTTGAATGTAAGTGCTAAAGCAGCATGAACAGAAACTAATAATCCAGTTGTGAGCTCAGGGACTGCTGTTTCTTGAAGAAGGTGCTTGTGTATGAAAAGAGAGGAAAAACAGTAAAGGTAAGAGACCTTACTACTTTATACTGCTCTAAATTACTGGGGAAAAAAATCAACCTGGAACTAGCTGCCTGCCCAGCAAGGACTTCACTGTACATCCTGACCAGGATTCTTGCACTGGTTTCTGGTCATATTTTGACTACAGCAAATACACTCACACCCTGATTAGATACAACCACCACTCACTGTAGACCAATCTGCCCCTGAGTAGGACAAGGGGGACTGGACAGGTGCAGGACATCTGCAGGACGCTGAGTCTCCGCACAATGACAGTGTGGGCACCTTCACCAGGAATCCCTGTGGTAATGCTAGTTGACCAGACTCGATGACCTAGAGAGCCCTTTCCAGTACAAGACAATGTCCATAGAGAGCCCCACACATAGCCTTAGGAGAAGGGGCTCAAAGAGATCCCCTGAATGCAGTGCTTAGCTTTTCACCCCACCACTCCGCCAATACTGAGATGTTTCTGCAGAATGAGCAACTGTCTCACTCACATGGACAACCTGGAAAGAGGCAGGCTTTCACAGTGCTAACAGCTTCAAAAGTCTCTCTAAACCTCATCTCTGGTACCATATAATACTTGATTTTGGGGCAGTGTCTGGTATAAATTTCATGGGTCAAAATGATGCATTTTTTCCTAGCTCACACAAAGATAATTGCAGGTTATTAGCAGATTGTTTTCAAGGGGCTATGCCTCAGGAACCCAGCCCTTAAGTAAATAACCTCACATTTCAACCACTAAATCTAAACCAGGCCATTTTGACGCCACAAACTTTAAAACACCTACCACCTCCTGTGTACGTGGGTTTCAGAGTGATTCCAGTATTATAAGCAGTTCTTACTGAGAAGATGCATCCTCCATCTGAGAAATTCTGAAAAGTCACCGTGAACTTTAAAAATCCTGATTTGATGAACTATTACAATTTCAAAGATATTATAGGGACATTAACAAATTTTAGAGTACTTAGAAGGCCCTTACACTTTGTACATTCTTTTATCATCTAAAAAAATATGTTTTTTTAACAAGGCTTTTACCATACTGCATAGATGTCAACAGCCAAATCACCACGAAAACATTACTTTCTTCTAGCAAACTTTGAAATAATGTTTCTCCAAAGAAACACAAAATCCTAGACAATGCTTCAGTTGATTTTATTTGGATCTTCTCTAATCTAATCCTACATCAGTATAAGCCACAAAATTGTAAGACATTTTCTGTAAACTTGTGAGCTTTACAATGTGACAAAATATTAACAACTTATATAGTGCAATGAAATTCCATCTCATAGCAAAATATGACATATTCGAGTGTACCTGTGCCTTATTAAATGGCTATTTCAACCTGTAAAATCGAGAAATTAAGCATCATTCATCTTTTTTAAGTCAAAACCTGTTACTCATTGACATGACATGTGTCTTGTCAAGCTGGAAAGAGATAAAAACAGTGGTTAATGGTTATCAAAGAGAAAAGTCTTTGGCTCATCTGCCATTTTCCCACTGTTGTTTGCAAGACCTAGCTTTGTTTTCAGAATTTCATCATTCGTTACTTTCAAAGAAAAAGTCTCTTCTATCAGACTACATGCTGAAGTTTCTGCTCATCTATCAAAAAGCTTCGTTTAATTTATAGTGAATGCTTGAATTAGGTGAGCCACAATAGTTACAGTTACCAAGTCTAAAGGAAAGTACAAGAACTGCCATTTTCACTACACCAAAACATCAAGAATTTTTACTCTAGCAGTTCTGAGCTTTACAGGACACTCAGCTGAAAACAACTGAGGAAATTGCTGCAACCCCATCCATGACTATAAATGCAATGAAATACTATTATGTGTTGCTGCAGGTATGAAATGCTCCAGCCAACACTTCATTCCTCGTAGTTGTTGGGAGCTATGAAAAACGATGAGAAAAATCACTATCAGAGTACAAGGTGATTTACCTATCGCTTCCAGGTGCACAGGAAAAAAACACAGTTAAAAGCTAAGAAATAATGAGGTTTTCACTATCAAAAAATCTATATCATGTACATAGCTTGAAGCTTAATATGGAAGCAGGGATAAGAATCCAGAATTATATGGAGCGGGGGGTGGAGCCAACCCTGCAACACATGCAAACTATCTAAAGATGACAATGAAGTATCAGGAGCGCTTTGACCCCTCTGAGATATGGAATACTTTTCCTTTAATCTCTTTTCTCAGAAACATACTTTACCTTTCACGAGACAACTACCACCATGATTTCCTGCAAATGATGTCTGCAACTTCAAACAGTATATGAATTCAATTACTCATTTATATTAAAACCTCAAAATATAACCCTTCTGCAGAGTACCTCAATGCAATATTTAGTCCTCCTGAGTCATTTCCTGTGACATTTTCACTCAAACTAGTTAAGACTTACTGAATAATTATAAGCATGCTTAGATATAAATGCAACTCTCATATGGTCAAGACTCTTGTAGTCCCGCTGTGAAATAAACAACGTATCTGGCACTGAGGTTGGAACAAACCTTCCAGCAACTGAATTATCATCAGCATGAAATTTTTTTTCAACCAGAAAGATGGTGGCAATACTAAAATCCAGTAAGCCTTCACAGCACTAGCTTTAAACTCCATTAAAAAAGAATATAAAAGTTTCAGAGACAACGGAGAAACCACCTAGCGCTTATTTTCCTGGCTTCTGCATCATTTGAGATTCACTAGTCTTTGGCTACTCCTTTCTAGGGCAATACCAGCTCCGAGATACAAAGGCAGAACGTGAGACCTTCAAGAACCATGATCAAGAGCGAGAGCTCTCCCTGAGCTGGTCATGACAAGAGACAATCACTGTCTGTCAGCAAGTAGACAGGGAAGGACAGCTTGGGGAGCTGTTGTGGTTCAAGCCCAGCCGGTAACTTGGAACCACGCAGCCACTCGCTCACTTCCCCCTCTTCTTCCTCCCCCCGCTCCCAGAGGGATGGGGAGGAGAATTGGAGGAATGTCACTCCCATGGGTTGAAAGTCAAAAACACAGCACTACACCAGCTACTAAGAAGGAGAAAGAATGACTGCTGTAGCTGAACCCAGGACAAGAGCGCTTCCCCAGAAGTGGTCCCTCAGTTTTTGACAGCTACATGGATCCCATATTGCTATTGCACACATCATCGGAGCTCATGACAAAAGTTACGCTCTTGTTTCACTACTGCAGGATTCCACATCCTCTCTCCTCTTCCACTGTCTGATTATCCCAAGTTTATAGGAAACATGTTCCCAACTGCCTGTCAGGCATGTGACATTATCTCTGAAAAAAAAATAAAATAGGGTTACCTCCTGGTTTGCGCTAGTACTACCTACTTCTGGGGTTATTTTTAAACCAGAGCCTCCTAAGCCTCTCTCAAAGAGTTCTTTGGTTTCTGTATCTAGCCTTCAAAATCAGGTCTATTTCTGTGGCTCACATGACTTCTATCTGATTTACAACTTGATAGAGAAAAGCACTATTTGTTCACCAAGTTTTACATGCTGAACAGCTTATCTACTCCAGCAATAACAGCAGCAGGATGCAGAACAAAACACATTAAGGATGAAGGCTCCAGTGTGCCTTACTCTCATTTTTTTTTTCTTGTTGTGTTACATAAAACAGATGCAATCCTCTGTTTTGCTCTCTACCAGTGCAAATAAACTCTTGAATGCCATCCAGATACAGTAAGAAGTGCTGCTTGCATGGCTGCTCAGGTAAGCCACAGTGCTGCCCTTGCTTCTCAGATGGAAGGCCTTACAAACACTGCCAAGCTTCCTGTCAGGAGGCTGCTCAGCTATTTATCATACGCATCTAGACTTAGCCAGCGCAATCACAAATTCATTCCCCAGCCGTAAAAAAAAGGCCTCTACCTCCAAACTGTCCTGTGCATTGTTCTTGCAGCATTTAAATATTAAATTTATTACTAATTTTATTTATAAACTTATTTAATGTAGAGGCAATGCCTCAAATATTTGGGACAACATAGTGGGTCACATAAAAAATACCCATGTAAAAACTGAGTAGTTAAGATTTATTGCAAACAACTTGCAACAAACAAAATTACTAGGAAATGACAAAACAACAGTTGCTCTGAAAGAAAATTAATACCTACATCCAGCGTATTCCACATTAACTGCAAAAATAATGTGCCACTACAGTCACAGTGAACCACCTCCAACTTAAACTGCTGATAACTATTCTGTGATACCCATGTCTGAGCATTCCCTCTGTACGCCAGCCTGAGATGCCCATGCTATGAAGCTCTCCTTACCACATTCTGCCACACCTCAATTCCTTTGTTCCTCTCCTACACACCAACACCCAGTATGCTCAGTAAACTGAAGCTCCTCTTTTAAAGAATCTCCACATTCTTCCTTTTTTGATACAGCTTTGTTGTATCTTTTCTACATCCTTCTGATACTAAAAGGTCTTCTGATAGGACACACACTCTTGCATATGGCAAAAGCCTTGCTCTGTTGGAAGGCTGAGTGCATGGATAATAATAAAATTAACAAAACTCTTAGATTTGTTTAGTCTGTGGAATCTTTCGGCTCTGTTTTTATATGGAAATGAGTGTGCTTCCTGCATCCATTCAGATCAAGAAAACCTCCTTGTTCTGTGTCCTTAGCAATCAAACTTCATTCTTCAGTTCAAAAGGAGACATATTTAACTATACGACTTAAGATTTTTTAAAAAATTACAAAAAATAAAAGAATAAAAGAAACGGTAAAGAAAACAAAAAAAGAGACTATGAGAAACAGCAAAGAATACCATAGTGAGAAAAATAGGAAGCATACTTTAAAAAATGTGTACCACATATATAACACCAATTGTCTCACAGAAAGCCAGGAGGAAAAAAAATACACTCTCTGCTCATTGTGGTTTGGAGACGTGCTTGGCTACAGCAGTGATTAGTTTCACTGCCACCAGGACATGCAACTCATTAAATCTTAATGCACTTAATGGACCAAGGCTGAAAATTATAATTAGAGCAATAAAAAAAGGCAAATCAGAAAAAGATGCCAGGCTGGGTGCTAGATGCCATTCCAAGCCACTTGATTCACCCTGACCCCAACATTGGCACACTGAGGAGGGGAGAGTACTCCAGACCTGATGCTCTCTGCTCCTGATCACCTAACAAGTACTCTAACAGCACTTACATATGGATCCCACACCCTGGTGGCACTAAAAAAATGACAGTACCTCTCTCTGAGATGTTATAATCTAGGTGTAAGAAAAAGTACAACTGATTAACAGGAACAGCAGATGGCAGGAAGCATGAAGAAGCAGAAGTGATAAGCATGGGCCAGGTGCATAAGCACTTATCAGCATTTTGTAAGCACTGTGACAAGACATCTTTAAGGAAGCCTTTGAAAGATGACAAGTAAATTTGTGGATCTTTATGTGCAGGTAGGTGAGAAGTACAAAAACAGAAGCATATTATAAATTTATTAAAAAGGAAAGGAAAATAGAATTTGTCTGCTTGGCAGGACAGGGGCACAGAGCCTCATCCCCCCCATCACAAAGCTGTTGGGAGATGGTGACCTAGAGCCTCTGGAAACTGAAGTGTACAAATTGCAGTGCTGATATGGGCTCTGGATTTCTGAAACCTTACAGAGTGTCACATTGTATGGCTGCAGCAGATTTTGTAACCTGCAGGTGAACTGGAAGTGACCTCCTTATTGTATTCTGCCACCAAGTTGTCTGCAATCACCTGCGAGTGAACCCCTGCAGCACACACCCCTTCCCAGTTTTAATCTGGGGCTGAGAATTTGTTCTGCTTTGCATATTTGGCAATGTATGTAAGTAGCTAAGTAGTGGGGTTCGGGGCATAAGGCAGGGATTGCTATGGGGAAGATGCTTGGCAACCAGTCTCTTAAACTGGTTCCCTCCTCCTCCTCTCTGACCTTCATACCCTTCATGACAATGGATGGCCAGCCAGGCTTTCATCAGCTGGATCTCCTGCCTTTCACCTGTCCGTGACAACAGCACAGTACAGTCTGTATGTTTTAGCTGCCCAACAGTCTCAACACATGTGTACACACATCTGTGTGGGTGCTTAGATACACATGCATGGTCCTCCCTGCTTCTGCAAGTACCATGGCAAGGTGCTGCAGGGAGGCACAAAAGCTGCTTCTCTGCCAGCTTCCCCTCAGTCCAGCTCCAGCAGAGTGAAACTATTTAAACAATTTCATTTTTTAATAGAATGAAGTTTCTTCTCACAAAGGCTCCACTTTCATCCAACTATTAGAAGCATTACTACTTCACTTGAAAGTGCAATGTCATTCCTCATTTCTTTATGCAGAGAGTGGGATATGCCAGTTTACCCCCACAGGCACCTGGTGATGTTAAAAAAGCCCAATGTAAGACTACAGTTTTAGGCGCAATTTTTTAGGTGATAAATGGATATTTCATGTAGTAGAAATGTTTCTGCTGTCAGTATAAAAAGCCTTGTGCATATTACCACGTAAAGCAAAGTAGGTAAGATATACAAGAAACTGCTTGAATCCATGAATTTTCAGGGTTGTATCTTCTCAGAACAATACAATTTGAAGTAGATGAGCAATACGGAAAGAGACAACGTACATTCTTAGAAAAAAAAGCAATGGGAGACATTATCACAAATTGTAATGTGCTAGATAACAAGATAAACTATCTCTATGCCACAGACAGGTTTAGACAGAGACAAAGTAGCACAAATCCTTTATGCAGAATCCTATCACACACCAGATGATCCTTAACAGCAGGATTTTCTAATGAAAACATTAACCGACTCATTCAGTGCCTTGCATTCTCTGTTTAAAATCATATGGAAGATTTTTTTTATTAAACAATTTATCTTCTCTAAATGATATGTTGTACAGTGAAAAAGAAACAAAACAAAAAGCTGGAAGTTACTGTGCTACATAAAACACACAAACTACAGAAAACAGAACTGCACAGAATTTCAAATTTTTTATTTCAACCACACTTACAAAAACCCTGGTGATTGTGCAAACAGCCATTATTCTTCTCAATTAGCAAGTCAGGAAAAATTATAACAATTCCTATATAAGTCTAATCACACAATTCTACATTACAGAATGAAGAACTGTGCTGTAAAAAGGTTTGGGCAAACGACAGAGATTCCTATTGTTTTTTGATAGACCTGTCTTCAGATACATGCTACTCTATTAAATCAACCCAATTACTCAACCCTCTGCAGTATACAGTTATAAAGGTTATGCAGAGAAGTCCACTGAACCAATGCAGACAGGGCAAGTGTGTAATTTCACTGTATGTAAAATTAATATTGAGATTCCTGAAAATGCATCAGTGTTTTAAAAGACTCCCCTCAAACAAGCTGATACTTTTTCATGAACAAAAAAGGGCTCATGAAAATATTTACCTGGAAAGGTGGTTACAGTGTTACCTTGTTTTGCTTGTTTGTGTAACCAGTTGTATGAAAGCTAGCAGGCATTAATGAACTAAGATCCTGGATTAAATCAGGGTTAATGAGATCAGGAGCAGACACATCATTATTCAGATCACACACCACGTGAATAGGAAGTGCTGCCAGACTTGTAAATCAGAGATTAGAACTTAACACTCGTTCTTCTGCAGTCTGACAGTTTAGGGCTAGAGATGTCTTCATAAATATTGCTGGCATCCACCTGCCACAGCTTCACAAGAAAATGTATTATGATTCCAGTTTTTCCTGGTGCTAAGCACCAACAATTTCAAGAGAGAACTGATGGCAGAGGCAGTTCCTCAGCACTTCTGAGAGCCACATTCCTCAAGTCTTACAACCCTTGCATCTGTCAAGCAAAATTTGTTATTTAATTATTTTTCTTCTTAATCTGACCTTGCTTCCTGTAAACATTACAGCATGTACAGATTAATTCATGGAAGTTTGGAATGGGGCCATACACCTTACGGATTCCTTTTTGTCTAGTACAGCCTTCTGAGTTCTAGTATGTTGCTGATATGCTCATCTCCAGTGGTGGTTCTCTTTCCTGTATGTTTGGTATGCAAAAGTTTGCTCCAAAGACTAAAGAGGTAATTTTTTTAGGAGGGGGGGGGGGGAATAAAAATATATATATATATACAAAAGGAGATGAAACTGAAAAGATTCAGAGCAAGAATTTTAAAAATACATTAAAAGATGTCCCTGAACCATGCATGAATATCCCTTTATAAAAAGTAGGTCACATGTTTCTTTGGAGGCATTAGACTTAATCCTAAAGACTTGATACTTAGAAAAGATAGCCCTATTCATAAAGTCTTAAGAGCTGGGAAAATTGACCTCAACCTTAAACAACAGGTCTCAAAAACTCACTGGCTGACATGGAGTAATGCAGTGGCTGTCCTCTATACTTCAGGCCACTTTGTTTTAGTAGCGTGGAGGTCTGTGGACAAAGCTTTTCACAGTAGAACCTCTAGGCCCTTCGTATGTTCTGACTGCTCTATTATAGCTGTGAAAAAGGAACAAGCAGGCAAAAGGAGATGGATGGGTCAATCTATTCAAGCAGAACAACCTTCTACATTTTGGTCTTATCCAGCATAAAAGAGACATCAAGAATGCAAACAGTAGAAACAACAATGCTCAACACTGATCCAGAACAGTAAAGTGTTGCTCAAGACTAAAAAAGGTGTGATGAGTGCTACAGCTGCCTAAGAGAGTCTGATAAGCCATTGGTATCTGCAGGAGAGGTGAAGCCTAGCATCTTAGATAGGAGAAGATTTGGTGACCACGATCCCCACCTCGAATTACTCAATCCCTTAATTACTCAATGTTTGCAAAAGAGATTGGCATGTTACCTTTGAAGTTATGCATACTGAAACTACACTTGCAGTTGCTCAACCTAGTGTTTATTCAGCCAGCATGAAACTTTACACAAACTTTCACAGATATCAGAGCCACACAGGCGCATGGCTTGTATTAAAAGGAAAAGAAAAAAAAGTAGTAGAGGGCATACTATGGTCAAGTCCACATGAGAAAAACTGATGTGTATCTGCCTGGCGCACTCAGCAGGATTCCTGTTTATAGATGAGAAAGATAGGACGAGTTGCACGACAAAGTATGATTTTTTTTGGATAAGTCTCCTTCCAAGCAGGGACGGCCATTTTATGTTGTTTCTCAACATGACGTGGTAACAGTATGCACGATGCTCACTGTTATTAAAACTCCAGCTTTGTAAATAAGGGAGAGGTGAAAGTCCTAATTATACAGTTCTGCTGAGGGGAAAAGAAAGTTTGAAGATAAATGTGTGTGTATACAGAACACAAATCAGAAAAAATTAAGCCATCAGAAAAATCATTGGATAATGAATATAAATACAAACATCTCTTGAAAATAAATCGGGAGGAATCTCATTTAGCTGAAGGGAGTATCCTTCCACTTGTGACAAAGACTGAAATCAAGAACTTGCAGACAAAGCTGAGTAGGTTTTTTTCCAGGCAATTCACAAGAGGATTCTCTATCCAGCCTGTCCCCAAACTGTATTTCTTACTGAAAAGGCAAAACCCAACACTCCTCCTCCTAGATACTGACAGCTTCTACAAATTACAGGATATCCCAGATGCAATTGGATTTACACTCCTTTACTGAAAATATCTTCAATTTCAGGTGTAGGGTGGGTTTTTTACCCTTACAATATTAACTTCAACACCTCATAGTAGAAACCACATGAATCCTTTTTTTTTTCCTTCATTGGGAGCCCTTCTTGACATGTTTACTCCAGGTGAAGAAGTATGCTTTACACACAGGTAGTCCTACCAATTTTAACAGGAATCGTCATACAGTAAAATTTTTAGGCATTTGAAGTGAGGATAACTTCCTCTGCCCCTTGAAAACAACAGAAAACCTAATAACAGGCATCTGTTACATCATAATAATTGATGAGGAATAAAGTAGCTGGCTATTGACAAGCAATAGCAAAACCCACCCAATCACATTACATAATGATTAATGAAAATACAGAATCACTGGCATTTTAAGATGTAGCTGTTACATGTCGTGAAACCACCTTACTTACTGTTCTCCTCTTCTAACTGTATCTGAGGAGAGCTGGCAGATCCTACATACTTGTATGTTAACACTTTCTATAGGCTGTATTAGAATTTATTGTACATTCAAGCATTTCAAACTAGCACAAAACCAACTTAATTTTGATAGTCTATAAAACTTGTCTGATTAGAGAAAAAAAATAGGAAGGAGCAAATATTTATGCCATAAGCACTTGAATAGCCACTTCAAATTACAATTCACATTCAGTGTATCACTCATAACTGAATGGTATCATTCCAATTGTTCTTATATGGGAAACTATAAAGAAAAGGAAAATCTCATTTTTTTGTGGAAGAGGGTCCTAAAAGGTCATCATCAATAAAAGAAACTTAACATGTTGTGGTTTGAGAAATGTGTAGTTAATGAGATGTATCTAAAAATCCTATTCCTCATGAAAAACCAAGACCCAAAACCTGTCAGCACTTCTCACACAGCAGATGCACTGTTCCTCTCCCTCTATGATCCACATTAAATGGGGAAATACTGAGAATATTGACAAATATAAAGGTTATCTAGGAGAACTGGCACAACAGTAGTTAAAATAATCCCGCCAAAACCACAGGTGTGCTCTACTTTGTTAACGGTATACTTATAAGCACAAATCAACTAACAGACTACTTCAGGAAAGTCATTAACCAGTCTAGACAAGGCCTGTGATGGACACTTCCCAGAATTCATGGGAGTGGAGGACTTGGTAGAGATCTCTGAAAAGGAAACAAGGATAAATGCATATCATACTACACTGAAAGCATAAGAGAAGTGATCCCTTTTAATCCTAATATATGACTTTACATGACTTAACAAGGCCTGTTGAGGATGTTCTATGAAAGAAAGAGGAATATGAATGCAGAGCAAGCAAGCAGCAGCCACTAGATCCAAGGGCCTGGTAAGAAGCTTCCACAGCTGAAAGAAAATCCCACACAGAACTGGGGAGGTGGAAAGGCAGTCATAAGCTGGTGCTACACAAACTGGTTTGGATCTATCTGCACTGTAACATGAAACATACATGTAACGTGCTTGGGTGCAAAGATGACATTCACTACCCTGTAAGTTGTGGTAAATGTAAGGATCTGAGAGGCAGGCAGTATCCCAGTAGAACTATACACCTGTTAGTTATGAAAATAAATTCAGGCATGCTATAGCCAGCACCAATTTAAGGAGATGAAACTCATACGTGCCCATAATAATATCTCCATCTAGCATTCAGTCCTTTAAAGAGAATTGGCTGATCCTACATTTTGCTGCTGGCCACTTTTCATATGTCTTCTGTCCCTCCACCATCTGAGTTTTCAAAATCAGTGACCGCTTCACTGAATTTGTAAGTATTTACAGGTAGTTTCAGACCTAAGAATTTTCAACACATATTTCCTTATCTACCATCTATGCAATCACTAAATTTAAGTTGGCAAAGACTACAGGGCATGAGGAAAGAGTTTGTTTGCTTTGGACTTCATTTTTTTTTTTGGAGTACTGAACAGGGTGTGAACAGCAACAAGAGCCATATGAGCCCATTGAACAGCTGAAGTGCTGGCACAAGAACCTTCATCTATGAAGAAGAGAGGGAAGTAACTGGTATGATCAAACACATTTGGTAATTACTAGTCAATCCGCTAAGGCTTGCAATTTTATCAGATACTAGAAGCTCCCAAACCAACAATTTTAAAGCACATTAAATGCTTAAAAATCATGTTTATCATTATTACTTAATATGCTTTTTAAAAATTCACGCACTTCCTCAGCTAGACAAGCTTTATCTCACATTCACTGTGCCTAGACCCACTCCAATAAATGTGCAATAACTGGAAGAAGCCATAAAAAAGGAAAAAAAACCCCAAACTTGAGTATAAGGGCTTTACCCGCCAACTACTGGTAAATTCCATGTTTTCTGAATCCTTAAATATTTATTAAATACACAAATCCTTAAACAGAACCAAGCACTCCTTAATATTAACACCACTGACAGTTTAGTAGAAAGTCATTCACCATTTGGAAAACACAGGCTGAAGTCACAGATAATAAAAAACAGTATAGCAGCTTCTCCCTTCTCCCTCTTTATCATATGGCACAGGATTTTCTTCTTCTCTCAGCCTCTTGTGTACCTCCTACCACTGTCTTCAGTATGACAGCTTCACTGATCAGAGTTGAAAAATAAAGCAGTTCAGTTTTCAGTAACACGAAATTCCCTCTCATTGTCTTTTTATTCAAACCAATTTAAAAGATACATATATGCAATTTTCAAAAAACTCCTATGTATCTACATATGTCTTATTTATCTCTAAAGTTCTTCCTATTCAGAATTTTTATTTCAAAAGTCATTTTCTATACAAAGATGCTTCTACTCCCAGAAAATAAGACTGACTTTCATTTAGTTACTCATGTTTCCTGGTAGATCAGCAGCACCTCAAAATATTTGTCCAGATTTCTGAAACTAGAAAAACATACTATTCCTCTTCCACAAAATCAGAACTCTGTCCTTGTCTTTGGTTACTTATTTTCATTCACTCAAAACGTGTGGCAGTTCGCCACAAATTACACTTTTCAAATACGTATTGTAAAAACATGGCTAAACCTGTTTTCAGTAAGAATCTTTGTTCAAATACTTTAACGAGCTCTTCAAAATTTCTAGCACATTTTTAAAACAAGGGAGAAACTCTATTAAATCACAAGAATTATCGTAACTGTGTGTCTTGCATTCCTAATTAAAACACGGATGCACATATCTCATATGCAGTAAGGTTAACTGAATAAAACTGCAGAAAATTAGAATCAGTCTTCACAGCACATTTCTAAACATCAGCAATTTTTAAAGTGTCCTCTGGAGAGCACAGCTAAACTTTACCACCAATCACTTCTTACATGCCATTTTTTT
>NW_009927649.1:18916-22746 GCF_000696875.1 Nestor notabilis | reverse complement strand
TTCCCTATTTTGACAACATAAAATGTGTAATAGTAAAGATGTCCTGAAGACTATTTTGATCCAAAGTATTTTCCAGACTCCACTGTACTGCAGTGAATCATGTCTTTGGAAATTATTTTGTATAAATGAACACCAAAACTGTGTAACTGCTTAGTGTATTAAATAACAAAAAATCTAAATTGCCATATTATATGCAAATTCCTTTTGAGTATAAGGCAAGACAGTAGTCAACTGAAACTCATTTATATTCCATTTCATTTTGTAAGCTTTATTTCATAAATCTAATCTTTCTCAATTAAGCAAGTGCTTCAATTCAATTATTTAAACAAAGAACACTCTGATTCTTTCAATCCTATTTCCCAGTCAATGCTTGAATGGATATCTGTTGGATACATTAGAAAATCATCATCATCTAAAAGTGACCAGTAGAAATACTGTCCAAATGGATTATAAGACAAAGCTGGGAAATCCAGTTGGGTCATGAAACTTGTGAAAGCTGCCTGGATTTTCTCACATATTTTTCTTGAACAAGCTACTCCACTTCAATGCTACAAAATATGGAAATGATTATTTAGATTTTAACATTTTGAACTCAATTCCACGCTTGTGTGATCTACCCTGAAGCAGAAGTAGCAACACTGACATCACCGGCATCACCTGTAACTCCAACCAGGCAGTGCCTGGCTGAAGGAATTGAGCACGGCAAAGACCAGTGATACAACAGGGTTTAACAGTAGGAAGACAAACTGCTTGGTAGTTCTCATCCTGTCACTTTACATATATAAAGTTAGCTTTATATATTTGTAAGGACTTACACAGCAGAAAAGCACATTAGCTGTGTCTTTCTGTTATTCAAAGGAAGTAAATCCAGAGTTACACTATACAGATGTCAGAGAAAACAACAAAACAAAATCCAAGAGCATGTGTATCTGACCACAGCCAGATGACACTTTTGCCTGTTGCAGTAATAATGAAAACATCTGAGATTCAAAGCTAGCAGATTGGGAACAAAGCCTCCGAACACCATAACAAAGAAGGAACTATCCACCTTGTATCCAGTGAAGACCACTTAGTATTTTCCCTGGCATGTTGAGGTACTCTTTTCTAAATTCACAGCTAGAGTAACTCTGCAAGAAAGCTTCCAGAGAAGCTGGCAATTGGAACAGGGTGCAAACCAGCCTTTCTGAGTTTCCTTAGACTACAGCAGAGTCCTATAAATACCCTTACAGAATTACAGAATCATTTCAATTGGAAAAGACCTTTAAGATCATCAGATCCAAGTATTAATCCAACACTGCCAAGTCCACCACCAAACCATGTCCCTAAGGACCACATGTAAACATCTTTTAAATACTTCCAGGAATGGTGACTCAGCCACTTCTCTGGGCAGCCTGTCCCAATGCTTGACAACTTTTTCAGTTAAGAATTTTTTCCTAATGTCCAATCCAAACCTCCCCTGGCACAACTTGAGGCCATTTCCTCTCATCCTATTGCTTGTTACCTGGGAGACCAACACCTCCTTTCAGGTAGTTGTAGAGAATCATATGGCCTCCCCTGAGCCTCCTTTTCTCCACCCCCAGTTATCTCAGCTGCTCCTCATAAGACTTGTCCTCTAAACCCTTCGCCAGCTTCATCATCCTTTGGACACACTCCAGCACCTCAATGTCTTGTAGTGAGGTGCCCAAAACTGAACACAGGATTTGAGGTGTGGCCTCACCAGTGCCCAGTAAAGGGATGATCACTTCCCTAGTCCCTCTGGCCACACTAGTTCTGACACAGGCCAGGATGCTGTTGGCGTTCTTGGCTGCCTGGGCTCAAGCTGGCTCGTATTCAACCTGCTGTTGTCCATTACCCCACGTCCTTTTCTGCCAAGCAGCTTTCCAGCCATTTCTCCCCAGGCATTGCATGGGGTTGTTGTGACCCTAGTACAGGATCCAGCACTGAGCCTTGTTAAACCTCATACAATTGGCCTCGGCCCAGCAATCCAGCCTGTCCAAATCCCTGTGTAGGGCCTTCCTTTTCTCAGGCAGATCAACATTCCTGCCCAACTTGGTGTCACCTGCAGACTTATAGAGGGTGTACTCAATCCCCCTGTCCAAATCATGGATAAAGATACTAAACAACACTGGTCCCAGTACTGAGCCCTGGGGAACACCACTTGTGACTGGCTGTCAACAGGATTTAACTCCATTCCCCACCACTGTTGGGCTCGGCCATCCAGACAGTTTTTAACCCAGTGAAGTGTATGCTTCTCCAAGCCAAGAGCAGCCAGTTTCTCAAGAAGAATGCTGTGGGAAACTGTGTCAAAAGCTGTACTGAAGTGTAGGTAGACAACATCCACAGCCCTTCCTTCATCCACTAAGTGCATCACCAGCTCATAGAAGGAGATCGGGTTAGTCAAGCAGGACCTGCTTTTCATAAGCCCAAGCTGACTGAGCCTAATGGACTGGTTGTCCTATATGTGCCATGTGATAGCACTCAAGATGATCTGCTCCATAACCCTCCCCAGCACCACGGTCAGGCTGACAGGCCCCAGAATTTGCTTTCTGGCCCTTCTTGTAGATGGGTGTCACATTTGCTAACCTCCAATCAACTGGGACTTCCCCAGTTAGCCAGAACTGCTGACACATGGCTGAAAGTGGCTCGGTGAGCACTTCCACCAGCTCCCTCAGTATCCTTGGGTGGATCCCATCCAGCCCCAGAGACCTGAGTGTGCGCCTAAGTGGTGTAGCAAGTCACTGACTATTTCCCCTTGGATTATGGGGGCTTCATTCTGCTCCCCTTCCCTGTATTCCAGTTCAGGGCAGTGGGTACCTGGAAAATAACTGGTCTTACTATTAAAGACTGAGGCAAAGGTGGCACTGAGTACCTCAGCCTTTTCCTCATCCTTTGTCACACAGCCCCTTTCCAGCCAGTAAGTATGCATTATGACAGTAGGAGCCTGTGCTATTGACAGGGAAAGAAATACAAATCCTACAATACCCAGGCATGTCTACAATGGTCCTGCTAACAAGCTGCACATAATTATGTGTGGTACTTGAGAAGAAAAAGTGAAAGAGTTTGTAACAGAAACTCACTATTCCCATAACAACCAAGACTAAAGAGGAGGGGAAGTGGGGAAAACAACTCAAGTAATGAAAAATTAACTATATGCTTTGAAATGGGGATTAACAATCCAGGAGGTTGGGCATCAGCTCCAGTCAAAGACCTGGCTGTGAAAAACGAAACTCATTCCCCCTCTCCCGTGAAAATTCAGTCAGTCCATAGATTAGGTTGCTAAATACAAAACATGTTCAAACAAAGCCAGAAGTCAGGCAAACCAAGCATTGGGTCTAGACAGCAGGAACACAGGAGTCAGCAGGCACTGGTAGACTAAAACTCACTGCACTATCGACAATTGTCTGATGAACTCAGAGCTTTGAGGGGGAAGGGAATTAATTTGAAAATTATTTATTTTGAAATACAGATGGATAATATATATATTATATGTCATTAAAATTACATAAAGGATACAAACTGCTAAGGACAAATCATAAACTGTTCCACCTCTACCTCTGGCCAGTCACTTTCCTGAGACACTAAGTCCCTGCTCCTGCGGGATGGCAGTTACAGCTGTGTGACAGCAGCAAGTTAAAATTAGCACCTATGTTTTCTCATGAAAAATAGTTAGCCTCTGCAAATTTGTACAACTGGATTCTGAGTGCTAAATTGAGGAAAACTCAACTCCATTACAGCCCAGTACTGTAACAAGCAGGAGAGGCATATTCACACCATTTCTCTCCTAGGATTGCATATACAGTATTCTCTAATCTGAGGTATAGATACTTTCT
>NW_009927649.1:15438-18885 GCF_000696875.1 Nestor notabilis | reverse complement strand
ATGTGATAGTGTTGGGGGGGGGGGGGGGGGAAAGAAAGGTACTGGGAGTTAAGAAGGCTTTCTAGCAGGCCAAGTAGTGTTAAAGAACTGGCATTACCAATTCAGCATTCTTTTTTTTACTTCAATCTGTATATTACTTCTATCAGCATAGAAGTCACAAATAGTTAACTCTCTTGGAAAAACTAATGCTAACATATTATTACATTTCAAAACAGTATCACTCATGTAGTTTCTTCCTTTCTATAGGACTTCTCCCCTTCAACAACAGAAATGCCGCAGCTTTTCTGAACAGACTTGTAAAACGGTACCTACAAACTATAATATGCATCTAACCCCCTGCCCCATGGCTCGAGAAAACAAATAATTAATCAAATTACAGGATTTTAGAAGTTTATATTACTAAAAGGTAGGTTGTGGGCAATATCAGCTCAGTGATTAACATATGATGTAATCAAAAAGGCAGACATGATGTTACAGTGTCCTTCTGCACTCTATTGATTGGAACAGCCAACCATCGCTATAATTTTGGTTTGTCCTAAAGTTTTTCAAGGTAATAAAACTAAATGCAATTCAGCATTCAATAAATCCACCTCCTTTGTCATATTTAAATTATAAGTGACAGTCAGCTTAGCTGGAAGACCCAATTTAACAAAGAAAACAGGCAATTTGAATAAAGCAGAGGAGCTTAGACTTTCCTTTAAAAATTCACAAAGATTTTTCCTGAGCTAAAGAGATGAAGCAAGGAGTCAACAAGATTAGATCACAACCCAATTTTCATACAAATAAATGGAAAAGATGATGTGTATCTACTCAACCAATGCAATTACAGCTTATAACAAAGAGCAACATGGGCACTGGCAGCAGATAGACTAAGCACTTCTTCAGTATTCAAAGCAACAAGCCCAGAACTGGCAGGCTATACAGCATCATATATAAAACAGCAAAAAAAAAAAATGGTTTAAAGGCAGTTTCACACTCCCATTTTGAGAGGTAACAAGAAACATTCCAGTGACAGATTAATTCAGAAAAGTCTACTGACTGTTATTCTCAACTGTCCATTACTGCTGAGTGCTGAAAATAGGTCAGTGGCCAGAACAGAGCACTGCTACAGAAACTCCTTCATTCTAAAGTGTAACCTCGGTCTCCATACAGGGACGATGGTACTTACCACCTACACAGAATCATAGAATAGTTAGGGCTGGAAAGGGCCTCAAGATCATCTAGTTCCAACCCTTAATGCACTGATCTGAAGCAAGTAACCTTTACTTTCTTTGGTTACCTACAAAAGACCAAATCCATTGCACTGGCAGTCCTATTACTACCTTGCTAATGCAACCCTTATGCAAAAATACAATTGTTATCTGAGTATTTTCAGTTAGTGTGCACAGCCATTTAAAAGCTAGGGCAGCCTTCTGCTTTTCAAAATGAGCTTGGAAGAAGTGAGAACTAAGACCACTATGCTAAATGGAAGAGATAAAATCCCTTCTACTACACATAGAAAGGAACTTTGATTGGCATAAGAAAGGAAAATAAATATGTATTTTAACCAGAGATTTTGCAGTTAGATTTAATTGCTGTTGCCTTCTCCAACTGCTTGAGCAATACAACGGATTAAATGTAAGACCTAAACCAGGACATACATTTTTAAACTTCCTTTCAAAATATGCAGAGTAATTTTTTATTCCATTATGCCAAAGCTCTTCAAACATACATGTAGCAGGCAAAAGAGCAGCTGTTCCCTTTCCTCCTCCATGATGTACTAAGTGGGTCTCTCTAGGACCAAAATGAGCCATTGTCTGTGAAGCAGGAGTCTCCATATTTTACTGGCAAGGCTGTAATATGGAGGAAGCAATACTCCAAAGGTTCTTCTAGTACTCTTCAAGGTAACCATAACCCACAACTAGTCATACAACAAGTTCTGGGCTAGATTTTGATCAGCAGTTTTAGGTTGTGGGTTTTTTTAAAGGTTCAGATTCCACACAGAAAAAAAAATTGCAAATCCACTAGGAAATGCACTCTAAGCTGTCCTACTGCACTAGGAATGGAGCTGTGAGGACAATCAAACTGCTAACACAGACCCAGAAACCCAATCCTACAGCTTAAAAAATGTGCTGAATTGGTGAAAGACTGCCAGACACCCAGAATCATTGTTAGCTGCTATGGTTGCTAACTGAGTTTTAACTCTGCAGGCTGTAAACACCACCATATATAGAACCAGCTATGGAGTTAATTACTTACAGAGAAAGGAAGAAGAGGAATCTCACATGGACAATCACCTGCAGCTTAACTACATGGGCCTGCCAGTACCCTTCCAAAATAAGCATAGAAGGTATCAAGGTTATGGCTACTCCTTTCAGGCTGTTCTTAAGATGTATTTCAGGATATCATCTCCAGTTTCTCCCCCTTCCCCATTACTCTTCTTTGAATAATCTCAGGCACAACAGGGGACATCTCACTGCTCGTGCCTCACAATCCTGACAGCACTTAGCCATCTGACAAATGTGAAAAAAGGAGGGGAGAGGGGGAGCTAAAACTAAAAATGGGTGAAGGTGGAGTGAAACAATATGAAGTAAGATACTGGCATATTTTCAAGGAAGGCTCATTTAAAAATAACACTAGAAAAACTATCAAATAATTTAAAAGGTCAACCAACAGAAAATGCATGTCATCGCTCACGTTCTTCACTACTAACTGATCACAGCTTTGACAGATCCTGCTCAACTACATCACTTCCAAGACCTTTGCAGTTAACACTAGGCTGCTTCAGGTAGGCCTCCTCCTCTTCAATTATTTTCAGAAATACCATGCAGTATGCCTAATAGGTGAATCATGGATTCTTTATATACTGTCTCAAAGACAGTCAAATTAGTTTTCTTTGGAGTAATGAAACTTAGTTAAGTAAACAGACAACTTAAAATTTTAAGAAAGACATAATCTTGGTAAAATTATAAAAATACTTTTTTTTCAAGACTGGATAAGATACTCATACGCACATTTCATTACTACACTTTTCTTTATTCAGGAATAGAGCAACCTTTTCTTCAAAATTTCAAACAAATGTTTTTGGGTTTGGTTTTTTGTTTTTTTTTTTTTTTTTGGTTGGTTGGTTTTTTTAAGTGATACAAATGTATTATGTTGTGGTAGGCTATAAAAAAATCAAGGAAAAATTATGCAGCTTAAATAGCGTATCTCCCCTTCCTTGTTCACTACTACACATTCTGCACTGTTGGAGGTTCCATACCACCACAGCCACAAATACCACCTTCATTCAAAGTCTAGTAGAACAAAACCATACCACAAGCTGTCACGCCTGAAGCACTTTAATATGCCTAGCACACAAATCTAGATGAGTGATGCAGTTTTCGCATGTGTCATCAAGCCTAAGTACGTACTCAAGATCTTCAGAGAAAGCCTCCTGCAGTCTCAATTTTGCAGTTGGTACCTGAA
>NW_009927649.1:0-15407 GCF_000696875.1 Nestor notabilis | reverse complement strand
AGCAGGAATAGAAATGCAAGCATAGGGCAGAAATCATTTTGTGAAACATCAGCTCCCACAGAGGCACCAGCCTCCCAGTGAGCCTGCCACCAAACTGGTTTCTGGCCAAATAAACTATTCTTCTGCCTTTTACACAGCAACCTCTTCCCAAATAACAGTGAGAGTACAAGTGAAGTTTCAAGAAAGGTGACTTATGTGCGAAAAGCTAACACATTAGCCACTTATTTCTTTGTATTAACTTTGGCTTTGCCACATGAATCACAAAATATCAGAAAAGAAGAGGCTCATCTGTCCTTACAGCACTGTGAGAGTCCACAGGATAAGAACTAATTATCCCTTTTGGGCACAGAGTATGTTGTAATTCTTTTGATTATGTGAACATTACATAATAACACTTTATATTGCTATTTTGCAATTACATAGGTTATAGGTCGCTGTTTGGAGTTTTTTTAATACACAGTAGATATCCCTGTAGATAGTAACATACAATAGGATTCACAGGTCATAACATCAGCCTGTTCTACTCAAAAAAAAGGAGTGCTGACATAGTTATCCTGGGTTGGGGTTTGGTTTTTTTCCAATTAAACTGGTAAGTCAAGATTCCACACAAATGCAAAGCATTTCTGCTTTCAGTCTCCCTTGTTACTAAGATGCTTCATTAGATAACACCTCAGCTCTCAGATGGGCTACAGCGAGAATAACTCCTCTCCTGCCAGACCCAGATTTTTCATTCCCTATTTTGGGCCTTCTGTGGAGGATTTTACATACCCCGTATTAAATGGCAAAGATGGTGACTTAAGAAGGCCTAAAAAACTGAGGGGGTTAGTACCTCTTATGCTTCATAACTAAAAAGGGGAAAAAAACAGTGCAAGAGATGACAAATGCATTCCCAGGCTCCTGAGAAACTGTAAGAACATGGAAACAACAATAGTATCTATTTTGATGTGCAGTGAGAGAGCAACCACAGATTGTGAAACAACCCTGAAGCACTTTATTATGGTGATTCAGACCCATTCATCACCACCTCAAGGCAAAAACGAGCCTCCTATCACCACCACCAAAAAGTCAGTCAATTCCCACCTCCTCACCCTGCATAGTTTGCACCATTTTGTACTAATAAACATGCAGAGGCTTTCATCAGGAGCTCACTCCAAGTCCAACTGAAGAATCCAGTAGTAACAATGCTGGTTAAATGAAGACAGAGTTCAGGACGTTGCTGTTGCCAGGCCAGCACATCAGCTGGAGTGGGAAAGAACATTAGAAATAAAAATATGCCTTCATTTCCCAAAGGGAAACCCCTCATAAGGAAAAGGCTTAGAGTGATCCCTAAGACACCTGTCCATAGCACTCCTTTGTGATACCCAAGCAAATTGGTGAATCCCTACATTAGTCTCCACCCTGATAAGAAACAAAAACTGATTCACAATACTGCCCAAAGTAGAAAGACTTCATCCATGCAAGCATTCTTACGTTTTTATTTGTTTACCTTTAACATTAACACATTTGTTAATTTGAAATTAAAAAGGTTCAGTTTCATAATACAGAGGAACTTCCAAAGCACGTAAAAAATCCTAATTTTAGCTTTCATCGCTTTTTCTGCTACGTGTAACACCTTTAAACTGTTTGAGTCAAGGAGTAAATCAAAGCAGGATATTGTAATGCAATTACTTCCTTCCTAACACTTATGTACTTCTAAATCTATTTAGTGGGCTCTGGAACAGTACAAATTTGGTAAGGGTGGCTCAGTATTATCCCTGCCAAGAAACGAGCAGATATTAGATATTTCAGTCAGTATGTCTATTTGTTGCCTCAGGAGATTTTGGGGGGTTTGTGGCTTATGAAAAAACACATTTTGCCATTTTGTGATTCTTTTTCCTTCCAGGGAAAATAAATAAATAAATAAAATGTAACCCAATACTAACTTCGCTTGCATTTCAAGCTGCAGCTCTAGTATTCAAGAGCTAACAGTTTAATATATACATGATGCTGCACAAACTGAGAAAAAAACTACATCATGAGCAGAACAAGTACTACTTTAAGGAAATAAAATTTTACTTAAATCACAGCAGCCAACAGTATAAATATAATGCAGAAGAACCAAATGTAAAGCAAATAGTTATTAACCAAATATATAGCACTGTTTGGCATGTGGGCACAGATCATACCCAGAGCTAATTATGCCTGTCACTAGTGATAAGCTTAATAACAGATCAATAAAATCTCCAGCTAAAAACCTAATTTACCTTTAAATGTCAGTTGGTATTTTGTACTTGGAACCTATTCTTTTTTGATTTCTTTTAATATAGTTCATTTTATGCATCATGGATTAAAACAAAGCTATAGAATTTGGCTGATGTAGCAATGAAAATTTTATGGGTTTTTAATAGCTTGCTAGAATTAAAAATAGGGAAATACTAATTTTGCACAAATACTTATTTTCCTTGGTTCTTATTTGTTTTAAGCTATGTTTTTAGCGAAAAGACAAATTCAACAACAAAACTGACCTGATTTTGTCCCTTCGAAAGTGTAACTTATCCTTGTACAAATTGCTCAGTATTTTTCAGCAGTACTCTTATTGCATATTATTTCCTATTGTAAAGCCTACAATATCTAATTATCTTGACAAAAATATTTATATATATATAAAAAACAAAATGAGATTTTAAAAGAGAATTTTAGAAATCTTCCTTTTTTTCGTATTTCTAACAAGAACCTACTTCTAGAAAAAAGCTGAGGATAAAGTAGTTCTAATTATCTTAAGTCTTTGAAAAACACACACTTAGAGGCACATTTTAATATGTCACGCCTTTAAATATTACCATAGGTAATACTTACACAAGGAATATGTTTTTTGGTATTCAGATAAAAATCCAATAAATACAGTAAAGAAATAATAATTTGAAAATAAAGCAAGCACACAAACAGAGTTAGGAATAGCTGCTAAGATCTCCACAGATTCTATCCTCACTGACTAAGCTGGAGTCCCTATCCAGTCGTAAAGCACATGCTGGGATGCTCAAGTGCATTTACCGCAAGGCTGCAAGGAGGAAGGCAGAACTTCTCTCTCATCACAGCTCTCAGTTGTGCCAGGCAGAGCTGAAGCTTCCAGTGGCCCCTGCTAGTACTGCAGCAGAAGGAAATCATTAAAGATCAGGCTGGAGGAACAAAAGTACTGAGAGAGGAAAAGCATTTATATTGAAATAAAGATCTGGATCAAAAACTTGTTTGGGAAGGAAACAAGGGGCAGGGTAGAGGGTGAAGCAAAGCAAAATTCAGAATGTTGACCCGGGATGCAAGGAGGGAGAGAGAGAAAGGAAATATAGAGCCAGGGGAAAGAGGAGGTGGTATGGACAGCCTGAAAAAAGGTGACAAGCTTAAGAAGCCCTAGAGGTGGGTGGGAGGAAGAAGCAGTCATACCTGACAAGGAAGGGAACATCAGGGCCAGGCTGAAGCTTAAAAGTAGAAAAAGCCAGAAGGAAGGGAAGGAAAGCAACCGAAACAAGGTAAGGAGCCTGAATTTAAAAAAAAAAAAAAAAAAAAAAAAAAACACGATGAAGAAAAGGCTGGAGTAAGACAGGAGCCTTGTAGAAAATTAATCAGTTACCATGTAAATAAAAAAATAAAGAAATATTAGGTCCTAGGTAAGATGGCCTTTCCTGAATTGCTGCACACAATTCTGCAGCGAAGAAAGGAGTAGTCACACTTAACGGCGGTAAAGCAAAGGTCTGGGAGGACACATTGGAAAGGAGAAGACAGTTGAAATGGGAAATCAGAAGAGCTTGGCCTGTTTGCTAGGTTGAAAATATATATATGATTGCTCTCTAAAAATACATCAGAGAGGAAGGAATAGTAAAATAACAGGAAGGGAAGGAACTATCTAATCAGAAATATAAATCATGAGAATAAATTAGCCAAGATCTGACAGGAATAATTTTATGCTAAACAAGGGAAGAAGTTTTCTGTTACTAAGATTTTTTTGGTGGTGGTTGTTTGTTGGGTTTTTTTTTTTGCTTGGGGGTGGTGGTATGGTGCATGTGTATTTTTTAAATCATAAGATCAGTATCTTGAATAACGTCTGAAGAGAAACAGACAGAACTTTTTTTCTTAAATTCACCAAAAAAAACTCCAAAACAAAATGAAGCTCTGTCAAGCTAACAAGCCAAAACCTTCCCTCTAAAATATCCCTCAGCCACCAGTCTTTCAGAGCAGAACTTGCTGAGCTGATAAGAAGCACTCTCAGAGGTGAGCAGGAGCAGCAAGCAGGCCCCTCACCTGGAGGCACAGCCCAACAGGACCTTATGCTGTGCCTTTCTCCCTCTCCTGACAGCATGGGAGCCAGTAACACACTCCAGACAAAAACCTCTTGTGGTTCTTCGCCAGTTTTGCTTTTAGCCTCTTAATTTCCAATGGCTACAGCCGAAAGCAGGGGGCCATCAAACCACGGTTTACTGAGACCAGCACAAAAAGCCAGCATTTTGTTGTGTGGGGTTTTTTTAAACTCTGTACTCTGTCTGACTTTGAAACATCTGTGATGCTCTTCTGACATCTCTGTATACAACTCCACAGTCAAAGGAAAGCAGCAATAGCTGAACGATTTTTGTAATAAGTATACAAATATATTTTATCGAAGGACATATAAACTGAAATAACAAGAGTTCTGGATCTATTCTAGGACCCAGTGTAAGTAAAAAATAACATACATGCACATTTATCTACTTTGACAAGAGGCTTTGTTCTGTTTTTAACTGCTGCTTTATCACCATCCTACTCACATTTAAAGTAGATCTACTACATATTGAGGTCATATTAAGGGTGAAGTCCCGTTTCCATCGAATTAAATACAAATTATAGTGTCATCTTGAGTGGAGACTAGGACTTTATCCCAGACAAAAGATTTACCTTTTAACTACAGAATGCAGTTGTTACAATTGGTTAATTTTTCCATTCAGGAGAAAAGCTGATACAACACACCACAACTGAAAACATTTCATTTTTATTTAACCAAAGTAGTTCCAAAGCAACTAGAGTTCCCCTTAAACAAAATGATCTAGAAATTAACCACAAATAATTCATCATTTGTTCGCTATGAGGAAAGACACACCGGTCCCCACAACAGAGAACTCCCCAAAACATCTGGTTAATTGTATGTTTCATTTAGTAGTTCCTGGGCACGTTTCTGGTGAAAAAAAGGCAGAAAGCCAGTCCACTGTTAAGTAAGCATGTAATTTTGTGGGTAGTATCATAATGAATGCTTTTAGTTTGCATAATTATTTTCAAAAGGTCTTCTTTATAGGAACTCTAATAAACACTTCAACAGGAATAAAAACTCCAACTGATCCATGTTCTAACATGGGCAAACTCCAGCCCACCCAGATACCTATCATCCTTTTTACCCAAACTCAGGACATTTTGTTATTTATGTGTAAAATAAAAATACTTTCAGTTAAAGGCATACTGTTTAAAGATGCTCTGCAACCCCAAAGGGCTTCAGCTCTGCTCACACCCACATCTCAGGGTTTGTTTAAAACTGATCATTCCTTTCTTTCTCCTGCAAAGAGAATTTTGAAAGCATGACCCTATCTTAACTAGTTGTTTTGCCAACCTACATATAAAACACATCGACAAAGGCTACTCCAAAATCACACGTCTTTGCCATTGGTTAATATTAACTTCCACTGATCTCAAAGCCTTTCCAATACATAGCTTCCACAAAGACTGAGGGTGGGAGAAGAACACACAAGACCAACAGCACTCAGAAAGATACCCTCCCTCACAGGGCAACTTCCACCTCTTGCATAAGCACACTGAAAGCAGATCAGCACTATAAGAACAATGGAAGTGAGTAAGAGTAGCTGACAAGAATAGTGAAGGGACTGCTTAAATTGAGTCCTCCATACATTCCAAATGAGATCAAATCCTTTAAAATGCACCACAAGATCCTATGCCCTAGGAAGAATGCTTTGGCATCTAATGTTTATTCTTACTTTGCTTAAAACATTCCTACACTAAGAGACTAGGCTAACATCACCCTTAGTGGCTGGGTTGCTGGCATCCCTTATGTCCCCCCTCCCCCCTTTTTTTTAGATCACTATTTCTCAGTTGCATCAGTGCACCACTGACCAGGCTTTAGTACAGCGTTTTCTCTTCAGAAAATGTAAAAATGGAAAAAAAAACCCAAAACCAAAAAGTTGGAATTCAGATGTTCAAATGTTCCAATAGGACCCTTTTCCCTGGTAAACAGTAAGAATTATGTAAACTCAAACTTATTAGCAAGACATACTCCTAAACATCAATGAATTACTTTGATTTGTCTATGGATGACCAAAAAAGAATACAAAAAATGCTTTCCTAAAAAGCACAGTTCATTTTGAAACACATCTGAAATCTCTAAGTCTATTGTAGATTTATCCCTGCCTGCATCTCCATTAACTCTTAACTGCTGCGCTGCTTTTTAAGAAAAAATATGAAAATGTGTATAGAGTAGGTAAATTAATAATAAGAAAATTAAAAACTACAATGTTATTCCCATTCTGTGGGAACCAGTGTTCTCTCTTACACAGATAACTGATATAACACAAAGCAGCACCCAAACGTTCCATCTCTTCTGTGATAAACATAAGGCTGTATTTTCATGTTCTTACTACAAGCTTGATACAAACTGCTCCGTGTTTATAGCTGACTGACAGCCCAAGCTGAGCACAAGCTAGCTAGAGGTAACCACTCAGAGTGGGTTTCAAACAGTTGCCCAATGGAGTGGTTTCTTTAGAGCACAAGAGGAGAAGGAAGATGTGAGAAGGGGAAGAACCAAAGACGAGGAACTTTCACTGGTTGCATATGTAGAGATAACACTCCCAGGGAGTTTCTACAAACTGCAAAACCAACCTTTAGAAACTTTAGCATACTCAAAAGTACTACATTGAAAGGTCGAGTAAACATAGCAGTTACTGCTCACCAATATCCCACAACAGTCACTGTAAAGCAAAGCCCCAGAAGCCATCAGGCCCGGGTCGCAACTTCAAGCAAGGCAACAGGAGGACAAGAGTGCTCCAGGCACACTATTTTCTGCCCATCACCACAGTCGCAGCACTGTCGCTTCAGGAACTCTGCCCTGGATACATAGATGGAGGCAGGCAGCCAGCATCTAAGGCTGGCAGGATCCAAGCAGTGTCAATTTAAATTCTAAAGTCCAAGTTAAATTTCCTGTGGCACCACCCAGACATGCTTGTCTGAGCTTCCTGGAACCCCTCAGACCCTCAAATCACCCCATAGCAACTAGATCCCTATCCTGTCAATCTAAAACTTATATTATTTCTCTAAATGCAAGGGAGAAAAGGCATTCCTCTTGCAAGAACCACATTCATTAAATGTAAATTACAGTGGTTACAAAAGGCTAGCCAAGGAGTCATTCATACCAACCATACATTGCACACGTGACCATTTTACAAATACGCTTGTACAGCTTAAATTGTTATGTTTACTTTTAGTATGTGAAGTGGTTAGTCTGAAGCAGCAATAAAACCAGGCAAAGGCATTTCCTGCAGTAAATTCTACCCCAAAGACCAGCTGTCACAAGTATGGTTGTGTAATAGTTATAGATGTCAGATTCTTTGAGGATTGAGACATCTACAGATAACCTTTCTCTTTCCTCTTCTCTCTTGCTTCCACCATGGCAGATGTTGGGCAGAACTGGCATTCGAAGCCAGCCACCAGGCAAGACCATGTTTATTTCTGCTTTTATCTTCCATGTGTTCTTCATCTGCCTGAATATTTATTAATGTATATTTTGAAATATTTGTAATTTGTTTGATTTGCACTTAGAGAAAAACAGTGAATAATAATAAGAAAAATAATAATCTGTTGGCTTCTTTCTCACTAAAGGATGAGGTCACAGGACTCTTGACAATTATTTTAAAACAATCAACCTTTCACTGAGTGATGTGATCATGTATATTCACATGGCTTGATGAAATACAGGCTTGCTGCTATCTAGAGCCTCAGGATTGCAGCCATGGTATCAGACAGTAGTTTCCAGACCTAGAAACACTTTTCTAACAATTTCACAGACCAAAGAGAGATCCCATCTTCCTTCATACTTAATGCCCAAATGTGAAACATTATTTCCCAGCCCTAAAATGCTCTAAAAACGTGGCTTTAAACAGCAGATACATTAAAAATGTAATTTTTCCCAAAACATTGTAATTGATGGTAAACTTAAGTACTCCAATCAGTTCTAAAAGACAGCCTCTCCAGCTGCCTCCTGTTACTCCTCCTTAGTCTCAGGAGCTCAGCCATCAGCCACAAGTAACTTTCTGCAGCACTGCAGAGGGAGGGAGGGAGAATGACTCATCTGTGCCTCTTCCCCTATCTCTGAAGAGTAACTTCAGCTTGAATACGAGCAAAAGAACAGTCATTTTAAAAACAAGAAACCTACAACTCTGGCTCCTTCAGCTGCTACTCAGGTGTTATAAAGAAGTAGCAGATGAACAAGCAACTATCTGAGCTACTTGAACACAGATTAAAGCAGCCAGACTGGGGGAGAAATTGTGTCAAAATTGTTTGAGGTGTCCAAGACCCTGGAAGGGCATGTCTACCCAAGTATAGCTAATACATCTTGCACCTAAATTTCATCACAGGCTCTAGCACACCCTGTGAAAGGAAGGTTTATGAGTAACTGAGGACTTGCAGATGTTTGCCACTTCTGTGCAACCCAAACTGTTCAAAAGAAGGAAGAGGCAAACAGGTGGTTTCCAGGGTTTGACATTTCAAACCAGTTAGTCAAGGGCAAATTATAAACCATGGAAGTTCACGAAGTCTCCAAAACTATTAATTTCAAGATGCATTCTTCACAGCTGAATTCAACCTGCAGCTCGGCACAAGAAGGAGCCCTATGAAGGGCTTACACAGACTCCTAGGCAGCCAGACAAACTCCCCACGTCCTGCGCCTACAAGGGTGGTCAGTAAATGGACTATGAGTGAGGTTGCTACATCTGTTTTTGGAGCAGATTCCCAGTCATCCTCTGAAGATGGAAGCACATGCAAACCCAAGAAAGTGCAAAGATAACAGCTTCCCTCCTGCAATAGGGATGAATTTCATAAAAACTAACACAATTACAGAATGGTTTGGGTTGGAAAGGACCTTAAGATCATCTAGTTCCAACCCCCTGCCATGGGCAGGGACACCTCCCACTAGACCATGTCGCCCAAGGCTCTGTCCAGCCTGGCCTTGAACACTGCCAGGGATGAAGCATTCACAACTTCCTGGGGCAACCCATTCCAGTGCCTCACCACCCTCACTGTAAAGAACTTCTTCCTTATATCCAACCTAGATCTCCTTTGTTTCAGTTTGAACCCATTGCCTCTTGTCCTATTGCTACAGTCCCTGATGAAGAGTCCCTCCCCAGCATCCTTATAGGCCCCCTTCAGATACTGGAAGGCTGCTATGAGGTCTCCACGCAGCCTTCTCTTCTCCAGGCTGAACAGCCCCAACTTTCTCAGCCTGTCTTCACATGGGAGGTGCTCTAGCACGTAGTTATTTTTTTCAGAATAACTAAAAAATTCGTGTTCATTCTGTTAAAAACAACTCAAAACCAGATCCCTGCTTTGTACTCCTGCTGTGTTTCGGCTAGTATAGACACACACACATCCTCAGAAAACAAACAACTGTTCTGGTACCTAGGAAGGATTCTGTTCAAGAATTGTAATAAATCTCTAATGTCCCTGCAAAGATTCAAAAGCCCTTTCTAAAAAGGGCGAAAAGAAATAAGTATGGAGATAATGAGGCACAGTTATATGCTTAAAGATTTTAACATCATTTCACGAATTAATGAAAAAGGTTTCCCTAACGCTTCCTCTCATTCTTCAACATCAGTAAGATAAATCCATGCAGCATAAGACATTATAAATCCACTGAGACAAATATTCCCTGAGGTATGCACTGCATAATAGCTGTAGTATAAACTATGCCAGTAACTAATTAAACTTATGCCTTAGGCGTTAGTGATGTCAATTCATCTATTCCAGATTTATTCTGATTTAAAAAAAATGTAGATAATTTTCATCACAAACTGTCATTAAAAAGAAGAAAAAAATTATTACTTAACTAAAGATCTTTAAAAGTAGAAATACACTGTGAAGAAAATGTGTTTGATGTGACAGGCTATCATATTTGAATAAACATAATAAAGTTTCATGCTTTTGTGAGTCAGCTGGTCATCCCATCTGAGTAGGCAGGAACTCCTTTTTTCCTTACAAGAAATGAAGGAGTATGAAAAAGAGGTTTGCTCTTGACTGAAGGTAGCTTCTAAGAATTCCTACAGAAAATGAGATGCTCAAGAGTTACCAGCTTTCATTGCATTTGCTGTGTCCTTTGAGCTGTAAAAGTCCTCTGGGTTAGGTTATTTGTGACTGTAAACTACAGCAATAGTTACTCTTCCCATTTCAGCAGAATGGCTATAAAACTGATGTAGAAATAATTTTTGCAATAAACTGCTGCAGCCTTTACCTCACCCTTGCTGCTTCTGTCAGCATCTTCTCAAGAAAAGGGGGCAGTCACATTTCCTTCCACAGTTCTTGTTACAAGAATTACAAGAAGGCAGCAAAATGATGATGGTACCTCTTCTTCTTAACTGCAGCAGAATTCAGCAGAACAGTCTCTTCCTAGCTGTTGGTCATTCCAATTGTTGCAATTCTACTTTAAAGGCTAAAATAATTTCCATATTATGTAGCATTTTCTTCTTTACCAAAAGCTCTAGATTCACCTGCAGTCCCCATAAAGCTAACAGAGTAGATCCTCTGATCACACTACTTGCATGATATTTTAAGGACACTATATTCATACAAACAAGTTGTTGTTTGAATCATTCATGCATTACCAAAAATAAAGAAATCAAACATATTGTGATTAACTGGCTTTGCTTTTGGCATGCTACTCTGAAAACAGACAGCTAGATGTTATTTCTCCTTGCATCAGAGGAGTGCTTGAATTCATGCAAACACTGTGCAAGCAGTCCAAGTTCACAAAGATTGAAACTGCTGTTTGCCATCTGCATAATGGCAATAACCGATAGCCTTGCACTGCAGAATATTAAGCTTTATTTAGCATCTTTCATGCTCAAAGTGTCACCAAACAGTGTTAAGTGGACTGTTTAAATGCTGGTGTCAGAGAAGCCACTACAGCAGCCATTAAATCCTAGCAAAAGCTCAGAGTGAATGTCCTTGAACACTCAGATCTATTTTACTGTAAGCAAATATTAGAGGTACCACTAAACATTTAGAGACAAATTTACATAAATGCATGAACAATTTTAAATAATTCAGTCATCAATTAGATATTAACCAGGTATTCAGGAGAAAGAAGGTTAGATTAATGCAGATCTTCACTTTTTAACATGCAGAGTACTTGGAGTCCTAAGGCCTAAAGTATTTATAATTAGCTGTGGAACAAAGGCATGCTGAGTGCTCTAGCACAGAAATTCATCAGCTTGCGCAAGAAATGTTTCCAGTAGGTTCCAAAGGTACCGTTGCAAAATTGCCTATCGAAAACAGTAGTTGTAACTAAAACTGATCTTCAGAAGCGACCAAAGAAGATGATCTAAATACCACTGTTGCCACAGAGAAGGAAAAAGAATTCAGAATGACACTCAGTCTCTGCAAAGGTAACTGATGCAAGGGCTACATTCTGCTACTCCATCTTAAGGTGATTTTTACTGACTGGATTTAAAAGTTTTATCCTTAGACTATTAGAATTAATTCTTCTTAATATAATTAGAAAGAGTGAGGTTTCAAAAAAGAAAAAGACAATAAATAAATCCCATAGATATGTCATTTAAAGTCATAACATTGGTCCATGCAGTTTGCAGTGTTTTCTGTTCCTCCTCAAAGACTGCAACAAAACTCAAAGTATGGTCTGGAGATAGATAACAGAAATACACATGTACAGAGCCATATATCAAAATGTTCAAGCAAAAGCATAACTTGAAGAAAATATAGCTTACAATTGGCAATAGGCAGTGCAATCCAAAGGGAGCCATATAATAGACTACATGAGCTTTGGATCAAATCCATGAAACTAATACTACAAACCATCAGCAATAAAAGATTCCATAAAACAAAGCTATGCAAAGTAACTGTTGCAAGAAGCCATAAGTATCCGTCAAAAGTGAAACCCCAAAAGCCAAAAAAAAAATCAGATGAACTGATTTTGATTACAGCATTGACTGCAGTTTTGAAGTAGGCTAATTGGCGAAAATCAATACAAAGTCACCATGGCACATTTAAGAACACTACAGGGCAAAAAATCTGACAAACACAGCTGTGTCTTTGCCAGTAGACACTGTCACAGAATACAATTCTTTAAATCCAAGATCTCTTCACTGCTTGTATTAAACCTTGGTATCTTCTGTACAAACACACAGAGGGCCCTACTGGACGGCTCCTAAGAGCCATTCTGTTTAACCTCAGTGCTCCGGTTCTTGACTTCCCAAGTATCCCCTCGACTTTCACTCACCTTGCCCCTCTGTCTTACTACTAAACCTCTGTGAAACAGGTGGAGGAGACACGGTTTACAGATGCTGTTTATGGTTTGCAGAGGAAGCCACAGGGGCATGCTTATTAACAGGGGTCATAACTGAGGAAGATGATGCAAAAAAAAAAAAAAGCCAAAAAAAACCAAAGAAAAAAACACCCCCAAAAAACCCAAAAGAAAACAGAAGGAAGCACAGCAGAGATTATGTTGGGTTTGAACATTACTCTCATTTCCTCCAGTCCACTTTCATCTTACTGTTGGGTTTTTTTTCACAGCACTTAGATTTCTCAGCATATTACCTTGAGCTATGGTGCTCCATCAAAACCTTTTAACCCCAACCCATGGCTTCACTCCCTTTCAATCTCCCTTCTCAAATTCAGCCTTCGTTAGTAATTCAACAGAAATCTTAAAACTGCATGCTGTTCTTTTAAATCCTTTTTCTTTTATTATTATTATTATTTCTACCTATTTCAGCAGTGGTCATCAGTTTTAACTCTCTAGAACAGTAAGCATTCTTCCTCAACTTCTCTACTATAACTGGACTGTTCCTCTGTTTTTCTGACTGAAATCTAATGCCAAACTAATACCAGTTTCTCACAAGTTTGTCCTAGGTATACAAATCTGAGAGGCAAATACTCCATTTTGGGAAATTTTCTACCTTGGCCTGACCTCCGCCAAGTGTTTTTGAACTCAGGGACAAGATTCTACCACAAGATTTTTTGCTTTCTGTATTTCCCTCACACAGGTACATTTAGAATATGGCTGCTGAAAACAAATTTTACTTCAAGATGGAACAGGCTGTTCAAATACTCTAATCTGAAAAGATCTTGCTCATACAAAAGTTCTATCTTGGCAGAGCCCTCCATGAATGACAAAAGAGAAGCATGATTCATTTGGCAGCCAAATTATTTTAATCGTTCCACAAAGGCATATAAAGCCCCATACACATTACAACTTTTGTCTTCCACAATCATTTTTCTCTTCCCTTTCACTCAGTCATTTTCCTCTAAATTATTAAATCCTTCTTTCCTCTTGTTATAGTTTGGGAATTCTCTGACTGTATGAACTCATAAAAGAAAATTGTAATTAGAAGTAAAAAAAGAGGGTTGTATAGAAAAGATGGCTCTATGGGAACCACGAAATGGAAGCTATTTCAGGTAATCAAAAAAACTGGTGCTCACTACAGTGTATGACTTCTTTAACAAACCTCATCCCAGCCTGACTCCTGCTTATCAGGCAGCACACACTTAGTTCACTGGTAACTCCATAAATTAACACACACAGGCACACTATCAAGCCAGTAAAAAGCAGTTGTATCTAAAAGGCCAAATTATACATAGAATCATAGAATCATAGAATAGTTAGGGTTGGAAAGGACCTTAAGATCATCTAGTTCCAACCCCCGTGCCATGAGCAGGGACACCACACACTAAACCATGTCACCCAAGGCTCTGTCCAGCCTGGCCTTAAACACCTCCAGGGTTGGAGCATTCACAACTTCCTTGGGCAACCCATTCCAGTGCCTCACCACCCTCACTGTGAAGAACTTCTTCCTTATATCTAAGCTAAACTTCCCCTGTTTAAGTTTAAACCCATTACCCCTTGTCCTACCACTAGAGTCCCTAATGAAGAGTCCCTCCCCAGCATCCTTGTAGGCCCCCTTCAGATACTGGAAGGCTACTATAAGTAGCTAATGAGACAAAAACAGTCTTGATGGCACAAACAAATCCAAAATAATCATTAATGTTCAGCTCTAAAAACACAATCATGCAATGAGATGAGTTTCAGAGAAAGTGACAGCCGGTCAGACTAGCTAGAAAAAGATATTAAAAATTACTGTGTTTTTCAAAACAACGTGCAGATTTTGCTTCTCACAGCTTTGAGTCTGTCTGACAAATAAAAGTCCATGAACTGATTTACAGGTTTTTGAAAATTAGACGTAATTATTTAACGGATAACAGATGAATCAAAGTCAATACACAGTGCAATACTGAGGCTTTATCTAGAATACTGTGCACCGTTCTTTATCACGTTATGTCTGTCCAACATGTGAACGTGTGCTGTAAAGAAAATAATGAGAAGTACTGCTAGTATTCTCAAGAGAATGAGAGCATACCTTACATCAGTATCTCAAGGAAAGTATCTCAATAGCGGTTTAAAAACAAAGAGCAAACAGGATTGATGAAACACCACGGGGACAAAAAAAAACCCAAAAAGCCATCTTAGCTCACAAAAGGATTGCTTGCACAACAGCGAGTGATAAAAAATGGCCATTAACAAATTTAGGATAAAGTGTAAAGGAAAGTTTCTAACTACAAGAGTGAAGAGATTTTCAAGCAGCACCTACTAGCATGGCAACAACATAATGAAGCCTCCTAAATGAGAAATATGGGGCGTGCAAGAGTAAAGCCTGTGAACTTAGACATGTTTTCCAAACTCATCTCATGCTCTTGCTCTCCCATTCATAAATAAATCCATACATACATATACACCTCTCCATGTTAAGCAGACACTTTGGTTTTTCCCCCGAGTGATTCGAAGCTACTCAAAGTAACATCTTGCCTCTTGTGGTTGATTAATATTCTGATATTTGTACTTTCTTCTACACAAGTTTTTCTAGCAGTTGCCTCCAAGCACTCTCCTTCCTTGATGATTTTACATCAGGCAAGCCTTTAATTCATATTGCTGTCTTTCACAGAATGCGGCTACTCTTCTGTAGCTGCCTGCTTTCACAAAGGATTACTTATCGCTTGTAATAAGTTAACAAGTTACCTCTTCACAGTGCAAGGTCATTTTGGAAGTTGTGCGATATGGGCAAAAAGGAGGAGGAAAGAAAAGGGATAAAAGCATGGTGCATAGAAAGCTGGGATTTAAAAATACATAT
>NW_009927648.1:6440-6996 GCF_000696875.1 Nestor notabilis | reverse complement strand
CTTTCCCACCTAAAAGTCCAATTGTATGCTTCTTCGACCATGCCCGCTCCAGGCTGGGTCGAGCCCATCGCATTGAGCACGAAAGTCCGGGTCCTGCGCCCACAGCCAAAGAGCCAGGAGACAAAATAGCTCCTGGGCCTCTTTAGCAAATGGAGAGCTCCGCAATGGTGCCACTTATATTGGCCTCGCTCCTCGCTTTCCCAACTAGAAGTACAGTTGTCCGCTTCTTCGAACTTCTCCGCTACAGGTGGTGCGAGCCCGTCAGATTGAGCACGAATGTCCGGCTCCTGCTCCCACCTGCGAAGAGCCAGGAGCAAAATCTGCGCCTGGGCCTCTTTAGAACATGGAGAGCTCCACAACAGTGCCAATTCATTGGACTCACTCCTCGCTTTCCCACCTAAAAGTCCAATTGTATTCTTCTTCGACCATGCCCGCTCCAGGCTTAGCCGAGCCCGTCGCGTTGAGCACGAACGTCCGGGTCCTGCTCCCACAGCCGAAGAGCCAGGAGAGAAAACTGCTGCTGGGCCTCTTTAGCACATGGAGAGCTGCGCAACGG
>NW_009927648.1:5557-5866 GCF_000696875.1 Nestor notabilis | reverse complement strand
AGTCAAAGCTGCTGCTGGGCCTCTTTAGCACATAGAGAGCTCGCAACAGTGCCACTTGCATTGGCCTCGATCCTCGCTTTCCAACCTAGAATTCCAATTGCATGCTTCTTTAACCATGCCAGCTCCAGGTTGGCCCGAGCCCATCGCATTGAGCACGGAAGTCCGGCTCCTGCTCCCAATGCTGAAGAGCCATGAGCAAAATCTACACCTGAGCGTCTTTAGAACATGGAGAGGTCCGCAACGGTGCCACTTGCATTAGCCTCGCTCCTCGCTTTCCCACCTAAAAGTCCAATTGTATGCTTGCTCAAG